>NC_056614.1:25842871-25877871 GCF_018340385.1 Cyprinus carpio
ATAACCTGCACTTTCCCTGTTCTGTGAACACAGGATCCGTCGCAGTAGATGTGGAGTCTAGACGTCCGAAACAGATGTACGGCTAATGAATCTTTGCCAAATGTCACGCATGCCAGAAACGGCTTGTGGCCTTTAAAGTTAATTCTCGAAGCGCTGTGAGGAACAGACAAGCGGAGAACAGAGAGGAATCCAAGAGCTGAGGGGCCTTCAGACAACAACTGTGTGTGAATATTTCATATTCTCAGCAACATTAACACTTGAAATATGATCGAAATGCTTATTTGGACAGTTGTATTTTTCGGACAGATGCTCAAAGCAGGAGTCCCTTCATAAGCACTATTTCCAGGCCAGTAGTGACACGTTTGCAGTCAGACAATGCAAACATTTGTCTCGGGTCCAGGCACATGTGTGTTTAACTCTGTGTTATCTGCAGTGTGGGACATCTAGCCATATGGCCTTTGTGTCCAGTAGTTGTTGTGCAGTTACACTAGGGCTGCACCATGAATTGTAATAAAACCGAATTGCATCGTGTGATTCATTTACACATGAGCAGCTCATCATCCATTGTTTTCAGCGTCTGTTTTTACAGTAAATGCATGAGTTTGAGTTGCTTTAACATGTGCTAGCATCTTCACAAACTAGTAATGAGAAGTGCTTTTCAACAAAAGAGAAGCTTCAAAATAAGTTTAATTTTTGAAAATGAAGAAATTAAGCCATAAATATTAATTTTATAGTTGTAATGTAAAATGCAAAGTATTATTATATTTTCTTAAATACTTATTTACAGTGAATTATTACAAAAGTAATATTTCTTGTATTGTTTTAAGTCAGTAATTTTTCAGTCTTTGTGTATACAGTGAAAGATAAGAGAAACGTCTTCTTTTATTTATTCAGTCATTTTATAGTCTTATTTACTAATAAACAATATTGTTTCTTAAATACTAATATTTTAGTTTTAAATGTGTGGAGTTCTATTCTTATTTTTATTAGTAATCGTATTATTTTTTAAGTAACGATGATACTAATAATGTATAATAACAACAACAAATATTTTTTCTTATGGCAAAATATTTATTTTATATTGGTAATATAAATTTTAATATTTACTATTACGAGAGTAATATTTTATTTTTTTATTTTTACATATGATTGATATTTTATGTTGTGTTGTTGTATTTTATAGCATAATGACTTGTATAATCACAAAAACTTAGGCCAAATTAATCAAGCGCAGATTTTACAGAGGTCAGCATTATTGCAGATTACTGTCTGATTGACATTTTTTCATCATTGTCCTAATTTCATTAGCTTCTGTTTGCATCTACTTGTATTAATGATTTGATTTTTTTTTTTTTTACTCACCCATCAAATGTCATTTGATGAAGCGCTTTAACATGTTGGGCTGCTGTCTATGGATGATTTCCACTAGTTTAGCAAACTTTTAGCACTTCCTGCTTTTCTTGATTCTGATGACGTCAGCAAATTCAGTTCAGCTGCAGGTGAACAGAGAGCTCAGCTGAGTCCATCGTGATAAATAATGTGTCCGCTGAGATTTGGAGCGCAGCCCGCCGGATGCCGGCTTGCTTTAGAATACTGTAACATAAAACATTCTGGAAATGTGCGTGTTAATTATTCTCACTGCATCTGCTCTTGTAGGGATTACTGATTCAATTAATCCCACACACACACACACTCGAGCACACACACACACACACACACTCTCGGCACTATGCACACACACACACACTCCCGCACACACAAACACCAAAACCCCCCCCCCCCCCAAAACACACACATACACTCAGACACGCAGCGCTCTGCTGCAGTCATTGGCAGTCTGACGCTCCTGTAGCCCCTTAGCAACCACACATGAGTGACAGCAGAGATTCTCTCAGTCCTCAGAGAGCCTCACTCATCATCGTCTCATGATTTCATGATATTTATCCATCTGGACATCGCATTGGTCTGCAGATATTATTACCTCTGACCCACAGTCATGCATTTATTCTTTATGCAAGCATTATACTTTATATTGCAGTTTTTGGTCGATGTGGGTTTTTCAATAGTTGATACTGTGCCTGACATAAAGCCAAGAAATACACTTTCATTAAATATGTAAAACAAAAATCTTAGTAAAATATATAAAATCGTATAAAAATTAGTATTTACTAATATTTTTTGTTTTACATATTTTATTAAATAAAATACACTGTACGTATATGATAAACAAGCATCATATTTCATTTTATTTTTTAATTATTTTGTTTATATATATATATATAATTTATAATATTTTATGAAAGTGCATTTTTATTACTCTTGGAAAATTATCTGTGAATCATTCTGTAAACGTCCCCTTCTATTCTTTTGATTTTTCTATTTTCTTGTTTTCTTTTCCCCCTGTGGTGAATTATCTGATTTATAAAATATAATTGTGAATATTGTCCTTTCTATTCATATTTTCAAATTATGTTGTAAATATTTGTTAATTGAGGCAGTCTTTTCTTTTTTTTTTTTTTTTTTTACTTTTTTTCTTTTCTTTTAGTTGTGTTTGTTAACATATAAAAATAATAATAAAATAGTGCATTTTTATTCACTGTATATGATAAACAATGATAATATTTCAGTGTTTTTATTATTTTGTTTATATATAAATATATATATATTATTGATTAAAATACACTTTCTGAAATATGTAAAACAAAAATCTTAGTAAATATATAAAAACCTATATATTTGCTAGGATTTTTATTTGACATATTTTATGAAAGTGCATTTTTATACATTTTATATGATAAACAATGAACATATTTCACTTTATTTTAAAATTATATATATATATATATATATACATATATATTATAAATAATAAAAGTGTATTTTAAATCACGTTATCAGTGTCACCCATTCACTTACAAAATCTTTGTTAAAAATTGGCTTAAAATTAACTCTTTTTTTAGTTTAAATGAAAATAAATATCATACATTTGTACCTCACTTTATGCATATATGTGTTTGTGATCCACTTGAATCATCACAAATTTGCTGAAACTAAACGAGGCTTATTTTGTTCAATATTTGGTTAAAATGAATAAAAACATTACAGTAATGAAGACTGAAAATCACATAATCCAGTGACACAAGGAGAAACTTAAACTTAATTCACTGTTACTTTCAGTTTCATTGTAATTATTTGTAATTATTTGTGAAATTTACTTCGTAAAAGTAGTGAAAATTGTTTTAAAGTAAAACCTTCTTTTTTGTCAGTGTAATATTTAGTCCTTTATAATACTGAGTTGGCCGAATAACATTTTTAGAAGGTTTATTAACACATTTTTTTTTTTTTTTTTTTTTGAAGTGTCAATCTCTCCCCATTACCGATTAGTTTTCCTTCAAAACTAAATACACTGCTTAAACTGGCCGTAATAATCTTAAAACAGCCAGATACTGACGGATTAGTCTGCCTTCCTGTGTCACTCTTACTTTAATCCATTTTTCTAATATACTTAAAATATTGATAGGCTGATGTTTTATATTCCAGAATCTACTGACTGCACTTCTGTTTTTGAATTATTTGGGTTAATAATATAATATGTGGACCCTGGACCACAAAACCCTTTTTTTGGGGGGTATATTTGTAGCAATACCCAAAAATACACTGTATGAGTTCAAAAAATTATGATTTTTTTTTCATTGCCTATAAATCATTAGGATATTAAGTAACAGATCATGTTCCATGAAGATGATTTTGTAAATTTCCTACATAAAATATATCAAAACTTAATTTTTGATTCGGTAATATGCATTGACTAAGAGACTTCATTTGAACAACTTTTAAAGATGATTTTTGTTCGGCCATAGTGTTATGCTTTTTTGGGCAGTACCCTCAGATTCCAGATTTTCAAATAGTTGTATCTCAGACAAATATTATTCTATCATAACAAACCATACATCAATAGAAAGATTATTTATTCAGCAGTTTCGAAAAATTGACTCTTATGGCTGGTTTTGTGGTCCAGGGTCACATATTATCTACTTGGTACAGTCAGCTCCTCAATAATGAGAAAAAAAATAAAAATAATTCAGACTGACTTAAGTCCTGAGGTTCCTGTTGCGGTTTATTCTGAGATAATGATCGACTGCTTGTATATTATCCATACATCTCATGAATACTGGCTTTATATTAACCATCAGCCGCTCTTGTTGTACCACATATCGCCAGCAGCTGTTGAAAAACCCATAACGCCCAGCTTCTCAATGTGTGTTTGTGCTGAAGGTGCAGCAAATTCAGATTCAGCTTGACTACTGTCTGTTCACACTCAGGTTTCTCAGCGTGTGTGAAGGTCAGGATGAATGTAGAGCTGCTGCGGCTCATATCTGATGAATCTGAGGCTCTGAGAGATCCAGAGGAGGGAGGGAGAGTTTAATTAGGATGAATTTGATGAGGTGCAGATGAATTTGTCTGTGGAGAGAAGAGCTGCGGAGAGACGCTTCACCCACAATCAACACAGATTTCTCATTTTTTTTAAATGTACATTTTTAGAAATATTCGTTTTTTTTATAACATGCACAAAATAATAAGAATCAGAATAATAAATATTAAAATTAAATAAAAGTTATACAGTTAGGTAAATTAACCCAATAATGCACCTCTCTCTACTTTATTTATATTACTTATATTAGTTCTTTGATTTTGTTTTTATATATATGCATATATTTAATTAAACAAAAATAATAGGAAATATTTTTATTAATAAGCACAAACTTAATAAGCACAAAATCCAAAATATTTTTAAATTAAGTTTTAAATAAACTTCTTTCAACTTCGGAATTTCACTTTTAATTAAATGTGTTGCTTGCAGTGTTACTTCAGTATCACTGATACACTATTATAGTTATATTTTCTGTATTTCATGTTTCATTTTAGTTATATTTTTTAGTAAATTTAGTTATAGTTTTTAAGTACATCGAGTTAAACTAATTTAAAATGAGAAATATAACTGAAATAAAAATGGTTATTTTATTTCAAGTGCATTTTTATTTTATTTTTGTTTGTTTGTTTTATTTTCGGTTAATGTTAACTATAATACCGCTACTTTCTTTAATTCTTGAATTTAATTTCTTTAAGTGACATTTACTAGCAGTTTCTAGCAGTAAACCATAAGCCAAATTTTATTCAGTGTAATACACACACACACATATATATTGTACTTATTTATTTTATTAAATATAAGTTTAATATGTCCTCCTAAGTGTGGTGAACAACATTTTAGAAGGTTTAGCACCTTTTCCGAACCATTTTCATGATTTTTTTTTAAAATTGTGTTCTGCTCTTTTTCTCTTTTCTGCTCTCCTTCGGTTTGCCTCTGTCCTCATGGACTCTCCGTGATCTCATCTATGAAATAGATTGGCCTTCACGCTAGATTTCAGTGATGAGTTTGGGACAGTGATTGCCCATTAATTCTGTTTGAAATTGAGATGTCGGTTGTCTGTTCTTGCTAATTGACTCATCAGTCTCTTCCTCTGATCTCTTTACACCTCTATCAACACAAACCAAAATCTCTCCAGATGGCTTCAGCGCTGGAACGTGGTGGCCAGAGCATGAGTGTTTAGTGCTTAGTGTGAGCGTGTAGCGCTCGACTGATCGTGAACACCATTATAAACACAGTGTGCTGTCGTTTAGAATGAGGGTTTGCGGCCAAGGTTCTGGTTGAGTGAGTTACAAGTGAAGTAGAAACATGGAGAATTATGGATCTAATAGCAGCCGTCGCACTTCACTGAGGATTGTAACTCTCTCTCTGTTTCCTTTAGTCATCTTCAGTGTTTCTTTTTCTCTAAATCCTCCTTGTTCTTTCTGTCGTTGTCTTTAAAGGGGCCATTGAGAGCAGAGGTAAAACCCCATTCATTGTCTCCACTGAGAAATTGATTTTCGGCGAAGCCGTATAAACCTCCCAAGGCTCCGAAGCTCTTTAAATCATGATTTATGGTTCTCAAGTCAGTGCAGTTTGCCCTCTTTTAAAGGGATAGTTCACCCAAAAATAAATATTTGCTGTTAATTTACTCACCCTCAGGCCATCCGAGATTACTCTTTCTTCTTCAGCAGAACAGTAAAGAACATTTTTAGCTGAAACCGTGGTGCTTGGTGTTTCATAAAATGCAAGGCAATGGCTACCGGTTTTTGAGAATTAAAAACTAGCCTATCAAGAAACAAACAAATTAATATGCAATCGGCTCCTGACGATATATTGGAGGTCTTATGATACGAAACCATCCGATCTGTGCAAGAAACTCAATTTTATTTACAACATTACAACCTGTTCAACTGGTTCAGTTCATTAATTTTTCAATGACGTCATGTATACGCAATTATATTATATTATTAATAAAGCAACCCAATGCATGAGACTGGTTGTAGGTAATGAGGTCGGATGTTTTACATGTCCACATAAAGCCCATATACATAATGTGAATAAAATTCGGTGCACCACCACGCCTCCACCTTTTTAACCTAAACAAGAGAAAAACCATTGAAAAATGTTCTTTATGCCCCTTCATACATAAGTGGTTGGTGCATATCAGCGGCTCTTCAGTCCGAGTCAAACTGTTTCTTCAGTTCGGTGACTGTTGGAGGAACTGAAGCTCTGATTGCATCCAATTCATATTGAAATCACAGATGATGCTGCGTATTTTGGCTCAGATTTCGAGTTCGGGTTATTGTGAACTGTGCACGGCGCTGAAAGTGATGTGTTTGATTGACGTAACTTGCAGATCTGTGCTGTTTTACCGACACTTCAATCCGATCTGGTGAAAACTGGTTTCAACTAGTTCACTAAAAAGAATCAGTGCATAACTGCGAGTGCTTATCGTTCGTTCGTTCGTTGTCTGTTAACTCTGGATTAAAAGTTTAAATAATGTGTCGTGTTTCTCGGCACCAGACATGATCGTTTCACTTAATGGTAGACCTCACTATATCATCAGGAGCCATGTGGGTTCATTTTGTGCTGCATGTATGTGCTTGTGCATTGACTCTCTAAGAAGGGACCTAGGGTAGCCATTGACTTGCATTTAATAAATCACAAAGGAGCCACGGTCTCTCCAGCTAAAAAATCTGTCTTTCTGTTCTTACTCTGCAGAAAAAAGTCACCTAACATTCTCAGAAGGCTTGAGTGTGATGAAATTAACAACAAAAAACACCAAACCAAAAAAAAAAAAAAAAAAAATTGGGGGTGAACTATCCCTTTAACTCATTTTGTATTCGTGTGTTATCAGATGAACTCTGACTGTCATTGCGGGAGGGCCTTTCGTCACCATTAAATTTCACATCTGTGCCCTGGTTTATCGGTAGAGATGAAGGACAGATGAAGGATCTCTATATTTAGACCTCGGTGAGAAAGGTAAAGGTTAGGTCGCAAGAGCAGAAGATATGGATTAGAAACAAGCCGGAGTCGAAGAGAGGTTTAGTAGCTCTGTGCGAGGATTGTATGACCCATCACCAAATGTGACCTTTGACCTTCGTTGTCTCAGGGAATACATTCGGCTCTGATGCTTGAAGCGGTTTGAGTCATTTTTGGCAACGCAGAATGTGACTCTTTGATGTAAGCGTCGCTCGATCGACTTGGAATAATTGCTCTTTCATAGTGCATTTTCTGTCACTGTTTATAGTGCTGTGTTGCTTTTTATTCATCTCTGTGTGATTTCAACCTTGCTGTGAGTCCGGCGGTGAATGCTCCCGCGAGCGACAGCTTTAAATCCAGATGCATGATTAGTGGCACCTTGTAAAAGCGCGGTCAGTGATTGCGAGCAGATGGAGGATGTTAGCAGGCCTTGTCAATCAATAACAGTGCCATCTGCTCGACTTCCAACCGTATACCATCAGTCATCAAACCTATTACTAACATCACCATTCAGGAAAACTCCTTTCATCAGGCATACACTGCAAAAAAAAAATACTCAGTATTTTGTGCTTGTTTGCCAGTTACAGATATCTAACAACCAAGAGAAGCAGAAAGACTTTGTAATAATTATCTTTTCTTCGTGAAAAATCCTAAAGAAGTGAAGTGAGTTTTTGCATTAAAACAAGAACACATCTTGTCAGTGTCAAGGAAAATATCTGCCAGAGAAGGAAAATATCTGCCAAAGGTGTCAGAAATATAATCTTAATTCAAAGGGAGTTGTTTTTTATTATAATTATTATGTTTTTTTTTTTTTTTTTAATTGCTTTAATTTTATAACAACCCTGATCTGTCTTGATTATTTGATCAGACCATCAGATGTTGCAAAATTTAAAAATAAATAAATGCAATAATTTATATTACGTAGAAAAGTTGGGGGGCTGTTAAAAATTTTCTGTTAAAAATTTTTGGGTTTTTTGAAAGTTCTCACCAAGCTTGCCATTTATATGATAAAAAATACAGTAAAAATTGTGAAATAATATTATAATTAAAAAAAACTGTTCTCTATGTGAATATATAGTAAAATGTAATTTATTTCTGTGATATTTGTAGCTGTATTTTCAGCATCATTACTCCAGTCTCTCAGAGTCACATGATCTTCAGAAATCATTCTAATATGATGATCTGATGCTCAAGAAACATTTCTGATTATATTATCAATGTGAAAAGCGGTTGTGCTGTAGATATATTTATGTGTTAAACCATGATTTTATTTTTCAGGATTCTTTGATGAATGCAAGGAGTTCAGAAAGAGACAGCTTTAATGCATCCCTCGGCTGGAATAAAAGGTATTAACTTGCTTTTAAAAAATGCTAGGATGATTGACTAGGATGCCATTCAGTGAACATACGGTTTTAAATGCTTTTTGTAATAGCAGGCACTATATAGTACACACTAGGCAGTGCTCCTAGTGCTGCACTGTAACCGTGATCTCCAGAAAATTGAGTCTCGAGCACTTCTCTTATGAATACACCTCCTGAATAACACGAGTATGGAGGATCACTATACTGAAATCCTGAGGAGTTGCATCCCGATCATATGCTTTCAGCACATTCAGATGGAAGATCCAGACAGATCAAATCAACCCAGCGTCCCCTCTGACCAGCTTACCCAAAATGCTTTCAGCGAGGATTTGTCCGGCGGATCAGCAGTTATCCTGGATTAGAGCAGCATTAAGATTTGATTAAAGGGATCAGAAGAATATTCATTCATATGGGATTAACAGAGCTGTAATTATCACACACACATTACAATGAAAATAACATCTGGAACACAGATAAAACAGTAGCCAGCCTGTAGGCGGGCAAAACGTCTTTGTTTTCAGTTTTTGGAACGTGTAGTACGTAATAGTCTGGTTTTTGCCAAATTCTGCAGCGTGTTGTGGTTCATTTTCTCAAATCATGTGCCTCCTGTCAACAACACCACTAACATTTTTCTTTAGAAAATATTTTAAAAAAATATCTTTTAATTATTATTATATTTATGCTTCAGAAGATTTTTATTTTATATAATGAAAATAAAAACAAATCGAGAGCATCCTCTATGAGCCTGTTGGCATTATTTGAGTGGCTTATGTTGTATATCACACACACACACAACACACACACACACACACACACACACCAAAACTGTATACGTGAACTCATATGAAAAATCATGATGAAATATATATGACTGTAATAATTCTCCTCTGAGCATCACTTAACTTTCCATATATGGACGGTGCATCTTCACAAAAACCATATAAGTCAGTCATATTTTTACTCACAAAAACTGAACACTATATAATATTATAGAATGATAATATTATTTTGCAGTTAAAGACATTTCTTGAATATTTTTGCATTTTTGTACCATTTTTTTTAGACTGTATTGTGACATAAGGTTAATGACAGTAAACACTTTATATATTTTTGAAAAAGAACGTTTGTATTATTTTTTTTTTTTACAAACTTTCGTGAATGGAGAAAGAAACGGTGCTTGTGTATTCTATCATTTATATTACAAATTTTCTTTTTTTTCATGTTAGATGTTTTTCATTAGAATTCTCTCTCAATACTGTTGATATAAGATATATTTGGGATATATATTTATTTTCTTTTGCTTTGACAATTGAGCAATCCCACAAGTTCTATAAAATAAGAATATAGATAAAATAATATAGAATTATGCCAATTATATTCCTTAAAATCATTAATATCTGAGAAGTAGGCTTTGTTTTTCATCTAAGCAAGAAGCTGTATTTCCCCCTTTGAATTTGTGCTGAGATATCGACCAGTGGACATGTTCTTCAAAAGTGTTTTTTGTTGTGGCTCCCATTAAACACATACTGGGGTATGTAAAGCAGTTTCTGGATGTTCATGTGTTTTTCAGGTTGGCAATGGGTGGAAATTCATCGAGCCGCGCACAACTGGGTATGGAGCGCATAGTACGCCAACCTGCTGCCGGGCGAGTGTGTTCTGGGGACGCCCCGTGGGGGGTCGTGCGGATCAAGCGCAGTGGACAGGATCAGTGGGTCAGGGGTGGGAGACTTTCGACTCCAACAAAACGTCCGATTTCTAATACTACAACGGCTTTCACCCAGCAACACGTCCTGGCACCGCCACCCACACTAGCGTGACCTCACCCCCGTCCCCCCCCCCCCAGCAAAAAATAAGGAGCCCCCACCCCCCCACCTGCCTCCGCCCACTTCCCCCTCGCCCAAGCCGTACCCCCCCTCACAGCGGAGGCGACACCAGAGCACCCGGCACCGGCCACCGCCAGCGCACGGACGACCAGGTGCCTCCGCCGACAGAAAGGCCCCGCAACCGCAAGAACAGCGCCAAGTCAGCATCACATCCATCACAGGCTGTCAGGAGGAGAAGAAGGACAGCTTCCAGCCGAGGGCCGAGGAGGGAGACAGGTGATCTTAAAGGGATAGTTCCTCCTAAAATTTACATCTGCTGACAGTTTCCTCTCCCTCAAGCTATCTGAGATGTAAATGAGTTTGTTTCTTCATTAGATTTGGAGAAATGTAGCATTGCATCACTTGTTCACTGCAAGTGCGTGAGATGCCCTGCCGCGAACATGAGAGTCCAAACAGCTGAATGCAACTAAACCATCCAATAATCCACAGACACTCCTAGTCCCATCAGTTAACAATCTGGAGGGGAGAAGACAAAAAGCTGAAAACACATCCAGCCATTAAGATGCTTTACAAGTAAAAAATACGAGTCCACAATCCATAAAAAACGACTGCATAACTGTGGGCTTTTTAATTATATGCAAACAAGCCGAACTACACCAGGCACGTCTTATTTTGAAACGTCTTTGCTGGCTCTTCCATAAAAACCCAAACAACATTGTCATAATTACTAGCATTTTATTAAATGAGGATATAATTATGAAATTATTAACTAATCATGTCTAGGCCGGTACCCAAATTGCTATGTTTCCATCAATCACCTATAAACCTAAACCAGCCTCTTCGCTGAATCTGCTAATGTAAGATCCATGTTGTCTATGCAGCATATATGATATTTAAGACTTTTTAGAAATGACCCCACAAAAAACTGCTAACCTAAATACATTTTCTACAGTTCACACAACATTGAGATTGGCTCAACACTGTGGAGGTGCCGACTGGAGGAGCTGACCATGGTAGAAGAAACATCCCAGCAATCCTATTTGATTTCACTCTTAAAGAGAACCCAGACTGGACACTGTTGGAAAACGTCAGATTTCATTTAGTTGGAGCTCGTCCTGAGCCAGCGACGTCAACTCGTTCCCCATCCAAAAGTAGCAAATTCCTTATAGTCGGCTCTTGTTTTTATTTGTTTCGTCACTAGATATCCGCTGTAAGTGGTTTTGTAACGATCATGAGTCGAGCACTGGACGCATTGAATAAATAGCTTCGGTGTGGGAGACTTTCAAATATAAGTGCAGTGACTACCAATAATATGCATGCGTAATTCTTCTGCCATAATGAGTAAGTAATATCATCATCTGTGCAAGTATGTGGATTTTCTGTAATGCAGTGGAATAGGAGTGCAACAGTCAATGCAAAGACCATAAGACTGGTTCAGTTTTGCTTGCCAGTATTAGATTGTTCTTTGTTGTCCATGTTACAAATATATAACGACTCATGCCTAAATCGACCGGTAACATTTAATTGAAAAGCAACATTACATTAAATAAAAGTCTTGTTATTCTGAAAAATTGTAATCACAAAATTAAGTGAATCTCTGTAGGTTGGGTCAGGAAAAGTAAATCTTGTTTTCCTCTTGAATTAAGTTTATTTTTCTTGCCTGGTTGACAGGATAGTATTTTCTTGTTTCAAGCAAAAACTCAATTTATTTGGATACGTTTGTATCTAATATCTAAGTTGTAAGCTAAATCTTGAATTAGGTATTGTTTCTCTATTTACTGGAAAACAGGGCAAAAATACTGATAAGAAAATAATTTTTTTTCTCATTGAATGGTATTTTAGACTGTTGCGCCTGCTTCAAGGCGACATGCATACAGAAAATTCAACATGATGCACAGGAGATGACACACATATTGTATACTGCAAAAACTAGCATGCATAGTATTTAAGGTAGGTGTAAGAAAAAAAACATTGTTCCTAGAGAATTATAGAAGAGTATAACCTTTCCAGACAGACTACCATTAAGTCCTGCGGTTAAGTGAAATGATGCAGTATGCTTCAGAGTGAGTTTGCATTTAATTGCTGAAATCTTTCCGAAAACCTGAGAGAAGTGGGTGGTCGGTGAGGCTGGAAGACATTTGCACGGAAAATACTGGATGGCTTGCCCCTAATTGTGAGAGATATTTACTTAATTTGTATGTGCATTAAAAAATGAATGGAAGAAAAGGTAAGACTGAAGAACACAGGCATATAACGCTTCAAGCTGTTTTTTAGGTTTAATATTCCAACGTTGTCACACTTAAATAGTTTCAACCCATGAGTAAACGCGGGGACGAGGAAGGGAGAGTCATGAAATGATTTCGTGTGACGGAGGAGGAGGAGGAGGGAATGAAAGAAGAGAGAGACATTAGAATGTGTAAATTGATTTGAAGGTCGGATATGCATGAATAATTAATATCCAAGCGGCAACACTGCTCACTTTGTAGTGGGTCTCTCTTTGCTCGAGAGAGAGAGACGGCGTGAGAGATAAGTTTTTCTTGTGTTCAGAGTTCTTTTAATCCGGCTACTAAAGAAGTAAACACACACACACACACACACACACACACTACTTGGCTGTGTGATCCAGTCTGGTCATGGGAGAGCTTCTTCAGAGAGCCGTGTTGGCCAAGTACTGAATTGATTTTACACACTTCTTTTCATAATCGCTCAGGAGGCCTTTTTTTGTGTGCTTTTAAACTCACAGACTTCTTAGATTTAGATCTTTAAAAAATTGCCCTTGAAAGGCTTCTGAAGGATTGAGATTTTTTTAGGTCAAACATCACTTCACATATTAAGCTTTATAGTTATTGTTTCTATTTGAACAAACCCAACATTTTCATCAAAATGCTCTGAAATGATTTTCTTTCATCTGATGTCATCAATCCCTCTAATTAAATAGAGAACACTTTTTATCCATTGCAGTCAGCTCCTCATGGATAAAATCTCACCCAGTAAATTTATCCCCTCATTGAATATCAAGTTGTACTTGGAAATTGGCCATATTTAAAAAGAAATTGTTGTGACACATTTAACATCAGGATTGTGGCAAAACAGAAATTTTGCACTGGAAAATGGGTTTCAAGATCTGAAAGGGTTTAGAAATGTCTACATTAGCTATTTATTTATATATTTTTTTCACTAATAAAGGATTATATTTTTTATTTTACTTTTCATGATACGTACTGTCTTAATTAATAATAAGTAAAAGAAAAAATCTGATTATTAAATCTTTGTTTTTCTAGTTTAATAATAAGATTTTATTATTTATTTTATGTGCATTAAAGGAGCAATATCATATAGTGATAAAAACAAAATAAGAGAGTGCATTTTTTTTTTTCCTAAAAATAAATCTTTTGTATTTTAATTTTACTTTTTTTTTTTTTATTTTTTTTATTTGATTTTTTATTTTTACTTTTTCATGATATGTCCCTTTAATAAATATATTTATAGACTTACTTTTTTATATTAATAAAAAATAACTAATTCATACCATAAAGTAAAAATAGAAATAATAATAATATAAAAAAAATAATAATTAAAAAACAGATCATCTATTTTATTTTTACTTTTTTCATTGTATATAGTAAAAAAAAAAAAATTTCCATTTTATTTCTTCTTGTGTCTTATATTCTCTTTGTTTTAGGTTCAGATGGAGGCACTGGCACCAGAGAGAGGATGCTCATCAAGGTGTCGGATGAGGAACTCCAGTTTTTTTTTTCTGGCCGCTTGGGGAAACGGATACTCCGGGTTCTTACCCCCACGCCTCCCGAAGCAGCTGCCATCCAACAATGCTCCTTCAGACCCCTCAAAGCCACTTTCTCTGCCCGACGCACCGCGATCGCAGTCTCCGTTTCTATGAAGAAGGGCGGATTTAACGGCACTCAGCGCCGCTGCTGCTGGATGATCCCAAATAATCGCCCCCCGCCAGCTTATGCTTACGAAGCCTCCTTTGTACGAGGAACCGCCCTCGAATACCAGTCTCCGCCATGGCCCCTTGAGGAACGCCCACTGACATGCACTGCGTAATTCAGGCCCTTTTTGGCTCTGACAGGTCTCCGGCTGCGTCTCTTACCACTCCCCCAAGCAAAGCCCGTCGTCGCTCACGGTCAACTGGTGTTGATTTTAGACAGCCGGAGCTCCACCCCCGAGAAGGCGCTTCAACCAGGGGTGATCGAGACTATATAAGCTCCAGTGGTGCGGATGTATATGCTCCAGGCATGAGGGACTACAGCTCTGGTGGGCGGGATTACAATTCTAGGTAGTGGGGAAATGCCGCTATAAGTGCGCAGCCTACGGTAGAATATGTAAAGCAGCTAGCTTTATGTCGAGCAGTCACATGGCTCCTCCCCTCGGGTTTCAGGATCGACAGAGCGGCCATGCTGAGCTACGCACGACTAGTTTCCAATAGCCTGTCAGCGGGAGATTTTCTTACGGTGGCTCTCTTTACGTTTAGCCAGCACCAGTCCACGACTCAACGGGCGGCAACCGGAAACGTAAAGAACCGGAATAGCCGCTCTTTGCGGGGAGGAGGAGAGGGTGATAATGGCATGGGATCGGGTCTGGGGGCGTGATCACTCAAGCCCGTTTGGCATGGGAGGCTCGAAGCAGATGTTACATCAGCGTAGGGGGCGGTTCTTCCACGACCAGGGAGCCGCAAAGACGAGGTATGAAAGTGATGAGGCGATGCTCCCCTGCCATTGCTCCTGGTCCAGTGGTGCGGGCATTCAGCGAAGACGACTGCCCTTGGCGCAACAGGACATCCACTGAACTGCGCAAGCACCCTGGACAGACTGGCATTTCCCTCAGGCGGCGCTGCTAGAAAAGAGTCTGTCGGTGCAAACCCCAACCTGGCATCACCTGAACCTTACCATCCATCCCCACAGGTAATGCACAACGACAATCGCTTATCGCATCAGAAACTCAAAACATTGCCTAGATTCCCCATATTTATGACACTGAGCTGAAGCAGATGGGAGGCAAGTCAAGCATACACCTTCACGGGGGGGGGGAGTTATGTTATACTTTGGGTTAATCTCTAATCTGTCTTAACCTTCTAGTATTAGACTTTTTGCGCGCGGTGTATGCGCCCCTGTAGCGTTTGTGCTCCAGACAGCTGTATTGTTTCTTCAGAATGTGATCAAATGCACCATTTTTTTTTTTGTACTTTCTGGACCATAAAACAGATGCAATACGGGGCTCCACCAGATGACGGGCATTGAAAGATGCACAGCAACAATCTAAGAAAACCTCCCAGAACGCCCTAGCAAATGCATAGCAACAGTCTAAAAAACCAGGAGATACAGAACTCTTTGCCCGCGAAACAGTAAAGCACCCTAGCAGCTGCAATGTTTACAAAACCTTCCGTAATGCCGCTAGCAACTGCTGTAAGCAATGCTATGTACAAATCTTGTAGAATGCGGCTTGGGAGTGAACTAGCAGCATAGCAATGCGTCTAGAAAAAAGAAACCCGGTCCCAGGCGGAAGGCAACCCCTCGCGGCAAGAATGGTGCAGTAGCGACCACTTCTAATAAAACGCAGGATGGATCACAAGATAAGGATTTGGAGATACAGAGCTGCTGTGATTTTTGGTGGTAGGTGGCAAAACAGTACAATGCCACACGGCGGTTTTCTAGCCAACTGCAAATGGGATCAATGCGGGGTGGGGGTTAGGGGGTAAGAGGGACCTTGCAGTTACCTCTCTCTAGCAACTGAATAGGTCACTACGCTCTAACAACCTTTTAGAATAGTTGTAGCAACTGCATATGAACATCTCTACAAAACAGGCCCAGAAGCCCCTAGCAACTACATAGCGAACGCTCTAAAAATGCTGTACAAACCATAGCAGACTGCTCATAGTAACATTCCTAGTAATCCTCAAATAGAACAACCCGTAGTCAACTGAATAGCCATGCTGTAAACATGGCCAGAAAGCCCTAGCAACTGCATATAAACGAGCAATAACTCAAATCAATGTTTTCTGATTATGTATTATGATGTCAGTGCCTCTGTTTGTTGCAGTTTTCCAGCTGCGTGCATAGAAAGTCTTCTGGACACATTTGGCACTGTTAGGGATTGAATGAGCTGGAATCCTCTGATCGTGCAGCTTTTGAACTGGCTCTTAGGAGTCTCTTTCAGACCCAGTATAATGCAGTCCCAGAATCAGGCCTGAAACCGCTTGCTTAAATGTCTGCCAGTGAGGTTAATTGGGACGGCTCACCATCAGACGCTTGTTTTTACCCAACCAGTCATACTCTTTGTTCTGGAGATATCAGTCGGGCCTGAGCTTTCGAGCTGGATCCCGCAGGCTAAATGCTATGAGTGTCTCTTTGTGAGGGATTTTTACAAGGTTCTGCTTATAATAATGGAGACAGACAGGAAAAGCTGTAAGACAAACAGTCACCATCAAATGAATGGGGGGAATGAACCCCCCCCCGAAAAAAATTCGCCCTGAAATAAATACATGCAGCTCAGACAATAATCTTAAAAACCTCCCTGTGAGCACCCTAGCAAACTTGCATAGGCAACTAGATCAAGAAACCATCCAGATAACAGTCTAAGCAAACTGCATAGCAACGCTCTTAAAAAACCGTCCAGAATGTCCCACCCTAGCAACTGCTTAGCAGCACTCTTAAAAACCAACTGGGTCTACCCAGAATAACTCTCTAGCAACTGCATAGCAACAGTCGAAAAAGAGCATGCCTAGCAACTGTGTAGCAAAACGCTCCTTAAAAACCGGGCCCAGAATGTCCCAACCTAGCAAACTTAATATCAGCCACTCTTAAAAACCTTCCAGTACGCCCTAGCAACTGCATAGCAAAACATTCTATAAAAACATACAGCAACTTGTGTAGGCAACGCTCTTAAAAAAAAACGGACAGTACGCACGAGCAACTGCATGAGCAACACTCAAGAAACCATCCAGAACATCTACACCTGCCAGCAACTCTCTTAAAAACCGTCCAGAAAGTCCTAGCCCCTAGCAACTCATAGCAACACACTGCCTAAAACTCTAAAAACGAGCTCAGAAACAAACTAGCAACTGTATAGCAACACTCTTAAAAACCAACCAGTACACCCTTAGCAACTGATGCAGACAGTCCCTAGAAAACCAGCCAGAGCTGCCAAGCAACTGCATAGCAACACTCTTAAAAACCAGCCAAGACAGCCTAGCAACTGCAAAGCAACACTCTTAAAAATCAGCCAGTACACACCCTAGCAACTACATAGCAACAGTCTTAAACCAGCCAGAGCTGCCTAGCAACTGCATAGCAACACTCCTAAAAACCAGCCTGAACAACCTAGCAACTGCATAGCAGCACTCTTAAAAACCTCCCAGAATACCCTAGCAACTGCATAGCAACAGTCTAAAAACAGACTAGCAACTGTGTAGCAACGCTCTTAAAAAAACGGACAGTACGCCCTAGCAACTGCATAGCAACAATCAAGAAACCATCCAGAACAGTCTAGCAACTGCATAGCAATGATCTAGAAACCTTCCAGAACACCCTGCAAGCTAGAAAACGCTTTTAAAAAACCCGTCCAGAATGTCCTACCTAGCAACTGCTGCAACCCAAAAAACCCTCCCAGGACCCCTAACCGAAAACTGCATAACAACAGTCTAAAAAGGCCAGAACAGCTAGCCTGCTAGAAACACTCTTAAAACCCCAGTAACCTAGCAATGATAGCAACACTTTTAAAACCACCAGACACCCTACAACGTTACACCTTAAAAATCCCCCCGTACACCCGAATGCATGAAACAGTCTAAAAACATCCAGAGCTGCCTAGCAATGTAGAACATCCAAAAAACCACCCTAACACCTAGAACGGCATAGAAATGCTTTTAAAAACCCCCAAAAACCCTAGAAAACTGCATGAACATTTAAAAAAAACGCCTACGTGTAGAAAACGCTTTTAAAAAAATGGCCAACCCCCTAGAAAGATAAAAACGCTCTTAAAAAAAGGCAGTACGCCTAGCAATGCATAGCAACAATCAAAAAAAACCACCCAAAAAGATACAACTGCATAGCAAGATCTAAAACCCCTTCCAGAAACCCTACAACTGCAGCACTCTTCAAAATCAGCAGTACACCCTACAACTGCATAGCAACAGTCTAAATGTGCTGTCCAGTCCAGGAGCTGTCCAAGCCCGGCATAAGCAGACTCCAAAACCAGCCGAACAACCTAGCAAACTGCAGTATCAATGCTTTTTAAAAAAACCTCACCAGAATACCCTAGCAAACTGCATAGCCACAGTTAAAAAAACAGCCTAGCAGTGTATGACAACGCTCTTAAAAACTGGCCATACGCCCTACACTGCCTAGCATAAACTCTTAAAAAACGGACAGTAACGCCCTAGCAACTGGCCAGCACCAATCAAGAAACCATCCAGACAGACTAGCAACATGCATAGGCATTTTTTTTTTATTTTTTAAAGTTTGTCTGAGCTATTTTTCTAATTCCCAAACACCCTAGTTTTTTTTTTTGTTTTTGTTTTTTTTTAGCAGAATTGCTTTTTTTTTTTAATTATTTTAAATATATATTTTATATATTTTTTATTGCTACAATAGTTTTTATATTTATGCTTAAAAACAACAAAAAATAAAACCACAAAGCTACTGTTAACAAAATAAAAGCTAATGTTTGCAAATATTTTTGCTGTGTTAGAAAGTGTTATATGCAGTTGCTAGGCATACGTGGCTGTTTTTTTTTGAGTGTTGCCGCGCAAAGGAGCATGTACGGGTGTTGTTGCTTTTCATGCAGTTGCTAGGCATACTGGCTGCTTTTTTTGGAGTGTTGCTTTGCAGCTGCTAGGGGCATACTGGCTGCTTTTTTAGAGTGTTGCCATGCAGCTGTTGCTAGGGCATACCATGTTTTGTTGAGTGCTTGCCATGCAGTTGCTACGGCATTACCATAAGCTTTTTGGAGTGTTGCCAGTACCTAAGCAGGGGCATTGGCTGCTTTTTTTGGAGTGTTCACCCATACACACGCCCTGCGTTCACATCAATAGTTCAGCATGTGAGTTTTGAAGAGTGGTCGTCGGCTTATGTAAGGCATCACACTCACATCACTCACTACACGGCTTTCTGGCGCTTTTTGGAGTGTTTCTATGAGTTCTAGGGCCTACTGGCTGTTTTTGGGTTGCTTTGCAGGCTAGGGCATAGTGTTTTTTGGAGTGTTGCTTTGCAGTTGCAGGGATTCTGGCGTTTTTTGGGTTTCTATGCAGGCTAGGGCATACTGGCTGTTTTTTGGAGTGTTTTCTAGCGCTAGGGCATACTGGCTGTTTTTTGGAGTGTTGCTTTTTCAGTTGGAGGGCATACGGCTGTTTTTGGGGGTGTTGCTTTTCAGTTTTTAGGGGTACTGGTTTTTTAGAGTGTTTATCCCCTTGTTAGGGTTCTTTGGAAGATTTTAGTGTTGCTATTATTGTGGGTTTTATGGGGTTTTTCGTGGGTATGCAGTTGCTAGGGGTTCGGGGAAATTTTTTGAGGGTTTTTCTATTTTTGCTGGGCATACTGGGCTTTTAGAGGGTTTTATGCAGTTTCTAAGGGTGTTCTGGGTAAGATTTAGGGTTCTAGGCATTCTAGGGTTTTTTTGGAAAGGTTTTTTGTTTTGCTATGGGTGTTTGGGTATATTTAGAGTGTGCTTTGGGGTTGTAAAGGGGGGTTTTGGAAATTTTAAGAGTGTGTTGCGTGCTAGGGCATACTGGCTGTTTTTTTAGAGGTTCATGCGTGTAGAGAATACTGGGGCTTTTTGGGGGTTCTTTCAGTTTCAGGGCATAGGTTTTTTTAGAGTTTGCTATGCATTTTCTAGGGATACGGTGTTTTTTAGAGGTTGCTAGCGTTTCTAGGATACTGGTGCTTTTTGGGGTGTTGCTTGCAGTTGCTAGGGCTACTGGCTCTTTTTGGGGGTTCTATGCATTGCTAGGGCATAGGGCTGTTTTTTGGGGTGTTTCTATGCGTTTCTAGGCAATGGTTTTTTTTGGAGTTTGCTATCAGGTTTCTAGGGCATACTGGCTGTTTTTTTTGGGGTGTTTCTATGCAGTTGCTGGGGATATGGTGCTTTTTTGGGGGTGTTTTAGCAGTTGCTGGGCATACGGGCTTTTGGGGGTGTTTTAGCATTTTTTAGGGCTACTGGCTGCTTTTTGGAGTGTTCTACGTTGCTAGGGGGTACTGGTGCTTTTTTTAGTGTTTTCTATGCAGTTTCTAGGGGTATGGCTGTTTTTTGGAGTGTTGCTTTGCAGTTTTCAGGGGAATCGGGTGTTTTTTTAGTTTTTTGCAGTTTCTAGGGCATTGGTGTTTTTTTGGGGTGGCTAGCGTTTCAGGGGGATAGGCGTTTTTTTGGGGTGTTGCTTTGCATTTCAGGGGATACGGCTGTTTTTTTTGGAGGTTGTTTGCGTTCTAGGGAACGGGTTTTTTAGAGTGTTGTATCATTGTTTGGGGGTTCTTGGGAAATTTTTGTGTTGCTATTCAGTTCTAGGGTTTTATGGGAAGGGGTTTTCGTGGGGCTAGAGTTGGGAGGGGTTTTTTGGGTAAGTTTTTTGGGTTGCTTGTAGTTGTAGGGGCTCTGGGTCTTTTTGAGGGTTGTATGCAGTTGCAAGGGGGTTTGGGAAGATTTTAGGTGTTGTAGGCATTGTAGGGTTTTTTTGAGAGGTTTTATGTGTTGTATGGGTTTTTGGGGAAAATATGGAGTTTTCAGGGTTGCTAAGGTGCTCTGGGAAGTTTTTGAGTGTTTCTAGCAGTTGCTAGGGGTTTTGGGAAAATTTTTAGATGGTGATGCAGGTAAGGGGGTTTTTGGTAAGTTTTTAAAAGGTTGCTATGCGTTGCTAGGGTGTTCTGGGTAGTTTTTGGGTTGCTATGCAGTTTCTAGGAATTTTTCACTTTTTTTTTTCCCCCAGTTTTTTTTTTTTCACCCCATGAAAGGGGGATCATTTTGGGGTCGGTCTACACATGCATTGACACACACACAACACACACACAACAACCCAAAAACACCACACCAAAAACACACGCACTCGTGTTCGTGTTTGTTATGTCCGAACCCCCCAGGAGTCATTACATGATATTGCCGCTTGTTCAAAGAAATGTTTTTTGGAGCCCAAAAAATGGGATTTGGAAGAACAAGGGCAACGTCCCCCAGATCTCATGGTCTTTACGCACAGCTGAATTCAAACAGCTTTCATGAAACACTCCCAATCACAAGCTGAACCCCCTCAAACCTTTTTAACATCGAAAAAAGGCAGTTGTTTGCTTGTTCTTTTCAAGAAAGATTTTCTAGCAATTATTTTAATTAGGGTTTTTTTTCAAAATGAGATGCAGTCTTAAAGCTAATAAAATTTTTTTTTGTAAAAATAATAATAATAATTTTTGGGGGGAAAATGTAACATATTTTTTATTATTTTTTTAAATATTTTAAATTTCCGGTTTTTTTTTCTTAACCCCCCAAAAGTTTTTTTTTTTATTTTTAAAACCTCCAATTTTTTTTATTTAGTTTTTTTTTGCTACTTTTTTAAATTTAGGGTTTTAAAAAAAAATAGGTTTTTTTCTGAAGAAAAATTTTTTCACCCAAAAAAAAATTTCTTTAAACAGTATCTTTCAAACAAATGATTACTCAAAGCAATGATTAATATTTTTGTAACTTAATTATTATTAATTTTTTTATTTATTTCCTTGTTTTTTTTGGTTTTGTTTTTTTCTTCTTTTTGGGCCAGTTTTTTGGTTTTTTTTTTGTGTTGTTTTTTTTCGTACCCCACATGCAGCAGTTGCTAGGGTCATACACGGGCGTTTTTTATTTGGAGTGGTTGCTTTGCAGTTGCTAGGGCATACTGGCTGGTTTTTGTTTGGAGTGTTTTGCGTATGGCAGTTGCTAGGGGGGGGGGGGGGGTGGCAGACTGGGGGCGGGTGTAGGCATAACTGGCTGCTTTTTTGGAGTGGTGCTATGCAGTTGCTAGGGCATACTGGCTGTTTTTGGAGTGGTTGCTTTTGCAGTTGTAGGGCTACTGGTGGTTGTTGGAGTGGTTGCTTTGCAGTTGCTAGGGGGGCATACTGGCTGTTTTTTGGAAGTGTTTGCTATTGAAGTTGCTAGGGCATACTGGCTGTTTTTTTGGGAGTGTTGATAATGCAGGTGCTAGGGCATACGGGCGTTTGTTGGAGTGTTGCTTTGCAGTTGCTAGGGCATAATGGCTGTTGTTTTGGAGTGTTGGCTTTGCGTGGCTAGGGCAATACTGGTTGGTTTTTAGAGTGTTGCTATGCAGGTGTTAGGGTGTCTTGGTAAGATTTAGTGTTCTATTCAGTTGCTAGGGGTTTTATGATAGGTGGTAAAATCGGTTGGGTGCTATGCAGTTGCTAGGGGTTTCTGGGTAGAGTTGTTTTAGCAGTGTTGTATAGTAGTGCTAGGGCATACTGGTTGCTTTTTAGAGTGTTGCTATTGCAGTTGATACGGGGTGTTATGGGTTAAGATTTTAGAGTGTTGCTAGGCAGTTGCTAGGGTTTTTATGAGAAGGTTTTAAAATCGTGTTGCGAAATGGTGTGTCTGGGTAAGTATTTTAGGAGTGTTGATAGGGAGGTTGCCTAAGGTGCTATGGGTAAGTTTGAAGAGTGTTGACTATGCAGGTTTCTAGGGGCAATACTGGCTGGTTTTTTTAGAGTGTTTGATATGCAGTTGCTAGGCATACTGCCTGCTTTTTTGGGAGTGTTGCTTTATGCCATAGTTGCTAGGGCATAAAATGGCTGTTGTTTAGAGTGTTGCTTATGCAGTTTGCTAGGGCATACTGGCTGTTTTTTAGAGTGTTTGATATGCAGTTGCTAGGGCATAATGGCTGCTTTTTGGAGTGGTTTGTTTGTCAGTGTGCTAGTGGCATACTGGCCTGCTTTTTTGGAGGTTGCTTTGCAAGGGGCTAGGGCATACTAAGTCTGTTTTTGTTTTTGGAGTGTTTAGCTATGCAGTTGCCTAGGGCAAGTACTGGCTGTTTGTTTGGAGTGTTGCTACATGCCAAGGTTTGCTAGGGCATACTGGCTGTTTTGTTGGAGTGTTGGGCTATGGCAGTTTTGGTAGGGCATACTGGCTGCTTTTTGGAGTGTTGAATAAGCAGTTGCTAGGGGCATACTGGCTGTGCTTTTTTGGAGTTGTTGATATGCAGTTGCTAGGGACATACTGTGCTGCGTTTTGTTTTTGGAGTGTTGCTATGAGTTGCTAGGGCATAAACTGGCTGCTTTTTGGAGTGTTGCTATGCAGTTTTTTGGGGCTAGGGGGTCATAATGGCTGTTTTTTTGGAGTGTTGCTTTGCTAGTTGTAGGGGGCATACTGTGCTGTTTTTTGAGTGTTGGTTCTTTGCAGTTGCTAGGGGCATACTGGGCTGTTTTTTTGGAGTGTTTGCTATGTGCAGTTGCTAGGGCATACTGGCTGTTTGTTTATTGAGTGTTGCTTTTGGCAAGATTGCTAGGGGCATAAACTGGGCTGTTTTTTGGAGTGTTGCTTTGCAGTTGCTATGTCATACTGGCTGTTTTTTAGAGTGTTTGCTATGCCGTTGGCTTAGGTGTGGGGTCTTGGGAAGATTTTAGTGTTGCTTATTCAGCTTGATAGGGGTTTATGAGGAGGGTTTTAAAAAAATCGG
The DNA here is from genome assembly GCF_018340385.1 of Cyprinus carpio. Classification (NCBI taxonomy): domain Eukaryota; kingdom Metazoa; phylum Chordata; class Actinopteri; order Cypriniformes; family Cyprinidae; genus Cyprinus; species Cyprinus carpio. The sequence goes on from NC_056614.1 coordinate 25,867,097, forward strand.
GGTGCTATGGCAGTTACGCTAGGGTGTTCTGGGTAAGTTTTTAGGGGGTTGACCCTATGTAGTTGCTTATGGCATACTGGCTGCTTGTTTTAGAGGGTTGCTATGCAGTTGCTAAGGGTGTTCTGGGTACGATGTTAGAGTGTTGCTGGGGCGGTGGCCTCAGGGGTTTTAATGAGAGTTGTTTTCTTAAATCGTGTTGCTATGGTGTTCTGGGTAAGGAGTTAGCGTGTTTGCTAGTGGGAAGTTGCTAAGGTGCTCGTGGTAAGTGCTAAGGAGTGTTGCTATGCAGTTGCTAGGGTGGTTCTGGGAAAGTTTTTTAGAGTGTTGTTTATGGCAGTTGCACTAAGCGTGTTTCTGGGGGGGTAGTTTATAAGCGTGTTTGCTATGCAGTTATGGCTAGGGTGGTTTTCTGGGTAAGTTTTTAGGAGTAGTTGCTAATGCAGGTTGCTAGGGGAAATTTTGCACATTTTTTTTCCCACCAGTTTTTCTGATCACTCACATGATAGGAGGACTCACATTGGTGTCTGGAGTCTCACACACTGCATGATGACACACACACACCACACACACACACACACACACAGCACACACACAACAGACACACACACTCACGCACGGGGCTCAGTGGGTTTCAGATGTTTTCGTTATGTATGCTTCAGCACCGACTCACAGGAGTCATTAGCACATGATAATTGTTATGCTTAGTTCAAATGAAACTGTATTTTCTGGAGCCAAGAATATGGTGATTCAGGAAGAAGGCAACGGCATAATGTCCCTCATGCATCTCATGGTCTTTACGAAACAGCCCTGAATTTAAAACAGCTTCTCATGGAAACCTCCACAATCATCAGAGCTGAACCAAAAAATCCTCAAACCTTTATGACACATGCTGAAATACAGTTCAGTTTGTTTGCCTTGATTTCACATTAGTCACGAAAATGATTTGCAAATAGACAATTCATTGTTTAAATTAGGGTTTTTTTTCAAACTGAAGATGCGCTGGTACTTAAAAAGATAATAAGATTTTTTTTGGTAAATAATAAATAATTAATAATTGGTGTATAAAATGTTATATCACCTGATTGATTATTATTATTCCTATTATATTTCCTGCTGTTTTTGTTTTCTTAACCCAAAACAGCATTTTTTTTTTCTTTCATGGTTACTCATAAACCTCGCAATTGTTTTTTTATTTAGTTTTTTTGTATAGCTACTTGTTTAATATTTAATGTTTAAAAACAAGAAAAATAGTATCTTTTTTTCTGAAGCAACATAATTTTTGATACTTCAAATTAAAAATTCTTAATCCAGTATCGTTCAAACAAGATAGCATTTTACTCAAAGCCAATGGTATTAATTATTTTTTTGTTAATTATATTATTACTTCTTATTTATTATTATTATATTCCTCTGTTTTTTTTTGGGTTTGTTTTTTTCCTCCTTGTTTGGCCAGTTTTTTGGTTTTAAATTTTTGTGTTGTTTTGTTGTCATGTACTCTGCTGCAACGTTTAACTTTGCCATGATGTGTTTCATAAGCGGCTGATGTTAACTGAGGGCCCACCGGATGAACGCTGCTTGAATCATTTTAAAAAGAACGTATTATATGTTTAATTGGCCTGAATGATGAATTTCTGCAGTCCTGCTGTTGTTGGGTCTCATTATTTGGGGCGTGGACTCATTTCCTCTCGGTCTGCTCTTGACCCGATCCTATGTGACTGAAGACGGCTTTATTGGTCTGTTGCTTCCTCTGCTCTCAATTGCGGCTCTTCAAAATTCAGGACGCACAGCATGTTTTGCCTAATTCTTTTTCCCAGTCGGAGGATCTCGGAGGCGTGTTCTCAGTTCGGAGGCCACCCGTAACGCCCGTCAATACAATGATGCTGAACACAGCGACGCCTTGCGGGCTCTTCCCCCCGAGTTCACACGCATCCGCAAACTCTTCCTTCCGATGGACGGACCTCGAGAACTGCGGGCGTCCAAACACTTCAAACAAGGCCACGCAGGTCCATCCAAACACCCAAAAAGTAAAAAAACCTAGAAAACCTGCTGTTTTCATATGTGGATATGTGAATTAGCTGGCCTCTAACTGATCAGCTATGACAAAAATTTCTACTTTACTTTTTAGTTGTCACAAAAATATGATCCTCAGACATTTGAGGCATGGTTTTAATTTTGTTCATCATGCGAACATCAATGTATTACACCTGCATTCTATGTTGGATGGCATGTAAATATTAATCTTTACTAAGACATATTATTGGAGATCTCGAGTGACGAGTGATATTTATAGTCAGTTTATGTAGTATCTGCTGTGAATGATTTACCATTACAAAAGCACCAGAAATTCATGGTTAAAAAATTATCAGGCTCTGAATAAAAAATTTAGCTATTTGTTTCTCCATATTCGCAATATATCATATTAAGTGTTATTAGTCATAAAAGTATCAATTTTGATACGAAACATACATGTTTAAATATATTTTGTCTAACGGTTCAGTAAAACTGGTTGCCATTTCTAAAAAAATATAGATATTTTCTGCTTCACCCGAAGTATGACTTTTATTCAGTTCATATTATCAAGTAGAGCATTTAACAGGGTTGCAAATAGTAACAAATAAAAATGTAACAAAAGTTGTTTGGAAAATTGAACAAAATAGTTAATACAAAATAATAAAAAGGAATAAAATTAAAAAAAAAAACAAAAGACAAATTCAAAATATGATAAGAAAAATTACAAATGCAAAATAAAAATTATTTAAAATTAAAAAAGGAAAATTAAAAAATAAAACAATTCCAAACTAATTAAAAAAGCTAATAAAAATTACCAAAATGCACAGAAACTTAATAAAACGAAAATTAAAATAAAACATAAAAAAATTTTAAAAATATTAGAATCAATTACAATAAAAAAATAAAAAAACAAAAACACAAAACCAATTACTAAAACTAATATTAAAATGTAAAATAGCAAAATAGAAAATGGAAAGTCAAAATATTATTAAAACGAATAAAAATTCCAAAAATCCATTAGACAAAAATGTACTGGAAACGAAAATTACAACGGAAAAAAGATAAATAAAAAATGGATTCAACAATATTAATAAAAAAACTAATAAAAAAATTACCAAAAAACATAAACAAAAAGTTACTAAAAATAAAATTATAAAGAAAACCAAAAAACCCCCCAACTGCTTTCAACAAATTATTAGAAGCAAGTTTATGTAAAAATAATTACAAAAAACAAAACGGAAAAATTACTAAAAATAACTTAGTATGAAAAATGTAAAAATATCAAAATAAAAATGAATTCAAAATATTATTAAAACTAATAAAAATTCAAAAAATTGCATGGCAAAAATTACGAAAACTAAAATGACAACAGAAAACATAAAAAAACTGTTTTCAAAATATTAATAAAAACTAATAAAATTACAAAAAACATAACAAAATATCTAAAACTAAAAATTAAACATGAAAACACAGAAAAAAGTTTCAAATATTAGAAGCAAGTTATAAACATTACAAAAAACACAAAACAAGACAAAGTAATATTAAAATGTAAAATATCAAAAATAAAAACAAATTCAAAAATATTATTAAAAATCTAATAAAATTACAAAAATACACAGCAAAATTACTTAAACTAAAAATTAAATGGCAAATATATAAATAAACTAATTCAAATATTACATAAAAAACTAATCAAAAAGATTAAAATATGCAACAAAAGTACTAAATTTATATAATATACTAGATAAATAAATTTTCAAAAAAATACCACAGAACTACACTAAAACTAAAGATTAAAATTGTAAACTATAAAAAAATCCCCCTCCTCTATTTGCAGGGTCTGTTCAGGAGGGAAGTTGTCCATCGACGAACATGCTGGCGTGGAAGCAGCGAGCCCATCAAGAAGCCCATTGATCATGACGAGGACCGGACGGTGAAGCGCGAGGCCGTGGAGCTCTTCAAACTCATCCAGAGCTACATGGGCGACCGGCGGGGCAAAGGCGAGCCTCTGGCCGTGGCCTCTGGAGGGTGGCAGTGCGGGGCTGGAGCTGCCAGGGCCTGCGGGACGAGCTCTACATCCAGCTCTGCCGACAGACCACAGAGAACTTCCGCTACGACAGTCTCCAGAGAGGCTGGGAGCTCATGGCCATCTGTCTGGCCTTCTTCCCCCCAACGCCTCGCTTCCACAACTATCTGGAGGGCTACATCTACAGACACATGGACCCGCTCAACGACACCAAGGGTACGAGACACCCGGCACCTTAAATCCTGTTAAACCACCCGTGCATTTCCTGTTGATCTGGGATCCTGCCAAACTCAAACAAAATTGGTGCAGGATTTACTTTAAAACAATTTTCACTCAGAAATCGCTAGTGAATTGAAACAGCAAGTAACACATTGCATTAAACGTGAAATTTTGACATTATTTCAAGTCTTATAATAGGAATTTAAAATATTGTATATCTTTTTATTTATAATATGAATTTAATATATTTTATATTTATTAGTTATTATATGCATGTAAAATATTTAATATATTTTTTATTTAATAATATGAATTAAAAATATTTAATTTTTTTTTATTTATAATATGAATGTAAAATATTTTATATATTTTTATTTATAATATGAATGTAAACTATTTAATATATTTTTATTTATAATATTAATTTTAAAAATATTTTATTTTTTTATTTATAATCTGAATGTAAATACATATTTTATATTTTTTATTTTATAATATGACTGTAAAATATTTTATATATTTTTATTTATAATATGACTAAAATATTTATATATTCTTATTTATAATATGAATTTAAAATATTTTTAATTTTTTATTTATAATGTGAATGTAAATATTTTACATATTTTATTTAGAATATGAATTTAAAATATTCAATATGTAATGTGTTTTTTTAGGACATTGTTTTCACTTCACTGTGAAGAGAGTACATTTTATTTTATCACTGAGATACTATTATAATCTTTTTGTTAATATGTTGAAATTTGATATAATTTTTATTATTTTGTGTTTTCATTTGAATTTTAATTCAAGTTTTGTTGTTTTTGTCTTTTTTTTTTTTGTTTAAATTTAAAACATTTAATATATTTGTATTTGCAATATTTTATTTATAATAATTAATAAAAAAATATTAAAATGCAGGCTTTCACTTTTTTTAAATAGCCAGTAACCTTTATTTTGCATTACAGCTTAAAAGTTATTATTAAGACCCAACAGTTATTATTAAGCTTTAAGATCCTGAATACTCTGAATCTGATTCATCCAGAGAGTGTGTTGTGTGTTATATTTGACGTCTGCTTGGGGTTTCTTTGTTGCAGGGAGTAGCGATTAGCAGCTATGCAAAATACTGTTTACGGAAACTACAGAAAGCTGCGCTCACCGGAGCCAAGAAGGTGTGTGACTCAAACAACATGATGCAGGAATTACTTTTTAAACTGTTTTTCACAAATAATGACAAAAAGAAACTGCAAAATCAGTTAAACATTACATTTTGACAATATTATTTTAAGACTTATAAATGTAAAATATGTAATATAAGATATTTAATATATCATATTTATTTTTTTATTTATAAAATGAATTTAAAATACTTAAAATGTATGTAGTCAGTGAAAATGTGAATATAATCAGAATTATTTATTATTAGTATCATTTGGAAAATATTATTTTAAAACTTGTTATATGAATTTAATACATTAAATCATATAATTTATATTTTATATTTAAAGTAAGATTTTCTAAATAAATGTAATCAGTGACATTTATTATTTTAAACGTATAATATGAATTATAATTCAATTCAATTCAATTCAAAGTTTATTTGTATAGCGCTTTTTACGATACAAATCATTGCAATGCAGCACTTTACAGAAAATTAAGTTTCTACAATATTTAGTAGTAGCTTATCAGTGGTGACTGTCAGTTCATGTGCATATGGCAGAAATGTTCAGAAAAAATCAATAAAAGACGTAAACAAACAGACGATTAAACACTATTAACAGCAATTATGCAATCAAACTATTTAAAATATAGCAGTCAGTGAAAAGTGAAACGTAATCAGTATCATTTTATAATGTTGACGATATTACTTTTAAAACTTATAATATTCATTTAAAATATTTGGAAACGTATAGTCAGTGAAAATTTTATGTATTCAATATTATTTTACTATTACTGTATTTTAACAGTATTATTTCAAATCTTATTATGAATTTAAATGTATTTAAAATTGTATGCAATTATGTGATAGTAATGTAATGTATCAGTATTTTTATTTTTTTATTATTAATAATAAATTATTTTGATATTATGCAATTAGTATACTTTTATTACTAATTAATTTATTAGTGTATTATTAATTTTATTTATTGCATAACAAGATACCTTTTTCAGAATGTAAAAAACATATATGTAAAAAACAGTGGATTTTAAAAGCGTTTCTCAGACGTTAAAACATACACGGATAATGAGCAATCCCAGCATTGCACCGTGATGATTTCAGCACAGAGCCACACTTCTTTTCTTGCTGAGTAGTTTTTCTGCTGTCTGTGTGCGCAGGGTTTAAACAAGCCCCTCGATCGAGGAGATCGCTCACGCTCGCAACGCCATCTTCCGGCCCTCCATGTTCGGCTCGTCTCTGGAGGAAGTGATGTCGATGCAGAAGGACCGTTATCCTGACCAGCAGCTGCCGTGGGTCCAGACGCGTCTCTCAGAAGGAAGTGCTGAGTCTGAACGGAGACCAGACAGCAGGGCATCTTCAAGGTCACACATCAGCCTTTCACAATAGTTTTCGATTACGAATTATCATGTCAACGATTCAATTCAGTTCGATATCACGATGCATTGCATCCTCAATACATTTATTAAAATGTACTAAAAACAAAATAACTCTATATATGTAACTGTTATATACTTGAAGCCTTAAAAACACTAGAAACATATATACATATATATATACACACACTACCTATCAAAAGTTAGGGATCAGTAAGACTTGTAATGTTTTTAAAGAAGTCTCTTGTGATTATATAGGATTTGTTTATTTGTTAGAAATTGCAACTGGAAAACAACTTTATATACAAGAACGCAAGTCTAATATAAAATAATGGTTTCTATTTTAACTATCCTGTAAAATATAATTATTTCTGTGATGCAAAGCTGAATTTCCATCATCATTACTCCCGTGTAAAAGTGTCACATGATCTTCAGAAAATAATTCTTAATATGCTGATTTATTATTAGAATTATTATATTGTGCTGCCAAATGTGTATAAATTTTTTCAGGATTCTTTGATGAATAAAAAGTTAAAAAGAACAGCATTTATTCAAAATATAAATCTTTTCTAACAATTTGACACATCCTTGCTGAATAAAAGTTTAAATTTCTTTCAAAAAAATAAAAGATAAAAAAATGTACCCACCCCAAACCTTTTGAACGGTAGTGTATATTTAGAAAATATTTCTATTTTGAATAAATGCAGTTCTTTTTAACCCTTTTATTTATCAAGAATCCTGAAAAAAGTATCACAGGCTCCCAAAAATATATGATAATAAATCATCATATTAGAATTGATTTCTGAAGATCATGTGACACTGAAGACTGGAGTAGTGATGCTGAAAATACAGCTGTGCATCACAGAAATAAATTAGATTTTAATGTATATTAAAATAGAAAAACGTTATTTTGCAGCATAATAATATTTCACATTTTTCATGTATTTTTGATCAAAATAAAGCAGCCTTGTTGAGCAGAAGAGACTCCTGTAAAAACATTAAAAATCATTAAAAATAATGATTTGATGGTAAAAAGTGTATATAAAATAATAGAAACCTGTTCATTTGTGGTATCCTGAAGTGGATTTTGTGTTTGTGTGTCTCAGGGTGCCTGGAGACATCGATGAAGTAAAATGCTCTGAACTGCATGTGGACAACTGGTAAAGGTGCCCACCGGCCTGGAGGACCAAACATATTCCAGGTATCCCACAATCCTTTAGTCTGATGTATGTTTAAACATGTGCCCAAATAGTTAACATAGTTTACACGGATTCAAAAAAATCCACCATACAAATATGCTATAAGTTATGATGCACTAAATCTATTCTATTAGTCTACATATTAGACTGAAAAAAATTGGTGCAGGGGTTTACTGAAAAACTAGTAAATTTCACAAATGTGACCCTGCAGCACAAAGCAGTCTTAAGTCTCTGGGGTATATTTGTAGCAATAGACAAAAATACATTGTGTGGGTCACAATTATACATTTTATTTTATGCCAAAAATCATTAGGATATTAAGTAAAGATCATGTTCCATGAAGATATTTAGGTAAATTTCCTACTGTAAATATATCAAAACTTAATTATTGATTAATAATATGCATTGCTAAGAACTTCATTTGAACAACTTTAAAGATGATTTTCTCAATATTTAGATTTTTTTTTGCACCCTCAGATTCCAGATTTTCAAATAGTCGTATCTCGGATTATTTATTCAGCTTTCAGATGATGCATAAATCTCAATTTTGAAAATTTAAACACTTAAGATTGGTTTTGTCCAGGGTCACAAATAATTACAAAAAAACGACAAGTGAACACAAATGAATAAGAAAGAATGAAATAGTATTTTCTTGTAAAACGCACTCCAATAATCTGTAATATTTTTTTACAGTGTATATAGTGAAGTAGATGGCAGTCATATTTCTAGGAATCTGACGGCTGAGAAATGTAACGTTCTCTGAATGGATTGGCAGATGATTTTTGCTGGTTGTTTTGAGCGTTTGTTCATGATGCATTATTGATAAAGGTTTATATTTGTAGCTGTTTTTTGTAGTCGAGACGGTGGTGGAAAAAAAAAATGTGTTTGTAGAGCAAGCAAGAGCAAAAATGTTTCAAAAAACATTTTACTAAATTATTTGGGGTTGAGTTACATCAGTGAAACATTTAAAAGTGTTCTTTAAATCATTGCTAGAATAAAGATTAATGCATAATTTTAATAAAAAAAAAAAAAACGTCAACCAGCTCCAGAGTTATTATCAATGAATAATATGATAATATATATATATATATATATATATATATATATATATATATATATATATATATATATATATATATATATATAGATATATATATATATATATATATATATATATAGTATATATATAAAGTTGCTAAAGGCAACAATATTAAAATTCTACAATAAAATAAAATTCAGTTTCCAAGGCAATATTTCTAAAATGGTTTCTTTTTTCAAAATATTATTTCTTATTTCTAGCTTCTGATTTTTTGGTGAAATATGACCAAATGTATTTATGTAGAAAAAAAAACTTGTCAAGCATGTATAATAAAACTTTACATTAATATTTTGACTATAGGTTATTGTAGCTTGGATTAGTTTGGCTGCAGGAGTATTAATGTTAAATAAAAAACTAAAATTATTAAACATTTTTTGCTAATTGAAATGAAGCTAAAATAAAATAAAAATATTAGATGACAAAAAAATAGGTCCTAAAAATAGGTTTTCGTTATGCACAATTTATTTTTCTTATTTCTAGATTTTAATTTTGAGGTGAAATATGACCAAGTTTTTATTATATATAAAAAAAGCACGTGTCGTGTCAAGCACATAGAATAAACGTGTTTTCACAGTGTTTCATGACTTAATAATTTTTCGACTGTAATCAGGACAGCTCTAGGGTTATTATTGTTATTATCATCATAATAAAACAAAAATAATTGAAACATTTTTAGTAATCGAAAATTAAGTTTAAATACATTTAAAAAAATAAATTAAAAATTTATTCCAGTTAGTTGCCAAGGCAACGTAGTATCTATCTAAAAACTTCTAAAATAAATTTCTAAAGTATTTTAAAAAATTCCAAAATGAACTAAAACTGAAATAAAAATAAACCCTAACAATAATATTTAGAAAAACAAAAAACTAATACTAATTTCAAAATGAACAAAAATCTATCTGACAATTTAACTACAATTTAAAATTAAAAACAAAGTATAATTAAAAAAAATATTAATGACACTATTATTAGTGCATAAATAATAATAAAACGAGAGTGTCCAGCAGTGTAATGCTGTCACACACACACACACACACACACACACACACAACACACACACACACACACCACACACACCTGTAGCCTTAGGCCTTCTGCAATGCTCCATTTTCTCTCTGAATATAAACATAGCTCAAACTTCCCACAATCCAGTGTGAAGTTCACCAACTCTTACAAAAACCTTTCCTCAACAAAAAATCCTTTTTCCGTGCTTTCTTCTACAAGCAGTACAGCACGACTCCAATGAATAAGAAATCATTCAGATTGTGCACTGTTTGTATGTGTAGCAAATAAGTGAAATTGCATGTCCTTGGTTGTCTCAGACGTTCGGACTCGTCTGTGTGTCTCCAGCCGATCCTCATTAGATTTGTGATTCGCCAGGTTATTGCAGATTCACCAAGAAAGGGGCGCCAATCTTTTTACAAAACTGCTTTTATTCATTGAACCCATATTCATAAAGTGTCTCCCCTGGACCCATTTCTGGAACTCTAGTAGCATGAGAAATAATGAAGCCATTATCTACTGACACACTTCTGGACACACTGCGCTTAAGAAGGGACCAGGATTTCACTGAAACTACAGCACCGCAAGTTCACAAAATCATGATTTTCACAGCAAATCAGCAGACTATGAAAAACTGAAGTTGCAGTTTATTCTGGTTAAGAATGGA
>NC_056614.1:25882871-25998369 GCF_018340385.1 Cyprinus carpio
GCTCGCCCACACATGAATCACCCAGAAAAAACACCTCGACAAGCCTCTCTTACTGTACACAGCATACACAAAACACAGTCACGCTCACCTTCCACAGCGTTTAGGTCAAATCCACCATCCTCCATGATTTCTGAATAGATAAACCATCTGTCTTCACATGATAGTGACTGTCCTGCTTTGGTTTCTAGCGTGCATGTGAATGTGTTCGTTTCTGTTTTCTAAACATCGACTGACTCGTCTGATTTTATATGATTAATTTATGTTTATTTATTTGAATAAGGGGTTTGTAAGTATTGTACTGCCTTTTGAAATAGAAAACATCTGTCCTCACTGATCACATGCCTCGATTTGTGTATGTGGGTGTGTGTGTGTGTGTGTGTGTGTGTGTGTGTGTGTGTGTGTGACATGTGGGTGTGTGTGTGTGTATATGAGTTCATTTATCACTATTGTTTTTATACACTCTGTATGTACAGTACAGGGTCAAAAGTTTGGAAACATTACTATTTTTTATGTTTTTGAAAGAAGTCTCTTCTGCTCATCAAGCCTGCATTTATTTGATCAAAAAATACAAGAAAAAAACGTACCAGTAATTGTGTGAAATCTATTATTACAACTTAAAATAATAGTTTTCTATTTGAATAATATACTTTAAAAAAAAATAATTTATTCCTGTGATTGCAAAGCTGAATTTTCAGCATCATTACTCCAGCCTTTCAGTGTCACATGTACATCCAGCTATCACATTGATCATTTAGAAATCATTCTAATATTCTGATTTATTATGAGTGTTGGAAACAGTTCTGCTGTCTAAAATATTTGATGAATAAAAAGGTTTAAAAAGAACTGCATTTATTCAAAATAAAAAAAAAAAAATTCTAATAATATATATTCTAATTAATATATTTCTTTACTATTCACCTTTTATCAATTAACACATACTTGCTGAATAAAAGTATTGATTTTATTTTAAAAAAAGAAAAGAAATTTTTTTTACTGACCCCAAATTACTGACCAGTAGTGTGTATATGTTATTACAAAAATATTTATATTTTAAAAACATAGCTTCTTTTTTTTTTTTTACTTTTTATTCATCAAAGTATCCTAAAAAAGTATCACCGTTCTGAAAAAATACTAAGCAGCAGAACTGTTTCCAACTTTGATAATGAATCATCATATTAGAATGATTTCTAAAGGATCATGTGATAATGATCCTAAAATTCCAGCTTTGCATCACAGAAATAAAATGATAATTTAAAGTATAATAAATTTAAAAACAATTATTTTAAAATGTAATAATATTATTAATTTTTATATAATATTAAATTTTTTTCTGTATTTTTGATCAAATAAATGCAGGCTTGATGAGCAGAAGAAACTTCTTTCAAAACAATATAAATAGTAATGTTTCCAAACTTTTGACTGTACTGTATGTCTCACTGAAATGGTACACACAAGTGTTGCCCTCATAGTGAAACTACCTGCGGTAAAGGTGAAGTGTGTAATTTATTTGCAAAAATAACTTGATTTTTTACACTTTTTTGAACTCACACACACTGACAACTTTAATAGCTAACTGTTTGAGTCAGAAAGTGTTCAAACATCCAGAATATTACACGCTTCTCCTTTAAAAAATTCTCACATATGCTCACACAAGCATCCAAAGGGCCTCATTTACACACACACACACACACACACACACACACACACACACACACACACACACTGATTTGGTTTGGTGCTTGTAATGATCAATATCACACTGCCAAACACACAATATTGATATTAGGTGCCCATTCCTGCCTCTAGGAGGCGTATTGGTGAGAAACAAGCGAGACAGAAGAGAGACAGACAATAATGGAGGGAGAGATAAACGGAGAGAATCTAATGAAGAAATGGCCAGGTCATATTTCACCACAAAATCAAAAAAAAAAAAAACAGTTGATTTGTGTCATGATACATAAAAAAAAAAAACATATATATAAAACAAATATGTTGTGTAAAGAGAATAAAGGGGCCAAATACATAAATAAAAATGGCTCTAAGATGATTATAAATGGTCCAAATATTATTTTTAATGTTTTTAATTGGATTTTGAGGGTAGAGCACAACATCACTATTAAAAAAAAATAAAAATTTAAATATTTAATTTATATTAATTCTATATTGAATTATCTATAATGGCCCTTCATATTCTGAAAATATTTATTTCAAATATTATTTATTATTTGATTTTGAGGTGAAACATGAGCTGAACGTGCTCTTGACAGACAAAGATGTTTGTATGTTTGGCTTCTCCTCATCTCTGCACACCCTGATCTGTCATGGCCACATGTTCACGTCCTCATCTGTACAGAACAATGTGTAAAAAAAATACAAATAAAAAGCTAAAACAGAAGAAAAGAAGATCAAATAGTTACTACAGTATTTTAACAGCAGGAGCGTTTAGGTTTGGATCTCAAAACTCATCCATTAGCAAAAGCTTAGATTAAAAAATAACAATTAAAGAGCAGATATGTTATGAAATATGATTCTATGTTTGATGAAAAGGGAAGAAAATCCATGAGCAGAGCACTGTGACCTGCGTCCTGAGACCAGTACACACACACACACACACACACACACACACACAGAGATTGTGCTGTATGCAGAGATGTTCTCGTCACAGGTTTACGCTCATGGTCTTATTACTGTGTTTATGGAGTCATGTTAATAAACCCCCTCTCCCTCCTTTTCTTCTGAGGTCAAAGGTTACTCTGGACGTTACGGTCGAGCTGAACATTGTTTATTAAACAGTTCAAAGGATTCAATGTCTGCTGTGATCTTTTTACAAACACACACACACACAATCATGTGCAACCAGACACAACGGCTATTATTACTTTACAATTTTAGCAGATTATAATCTAGTAGCAGATTACTTGTATTTTACATTTTTATATATATTTTGAATGAAGACACTTATTTTTCACATTTTTAAAAATAATGTAAGTAATAAATAAATAAATAAAATAAAAAATACAATGGCTAAAGCATGGTGAAATGGAAAATAGTTTTTTAGTTTTTGCTAAATATCTTACAGTCCTTAAAATAAATCAATGATAAATGTGCCTGAGCAGCCTATAAATACAGTTGACTCAAAACCATGTGTCCAAAGAAATTATGTTTCAAATTTCCGGACAAAATAACGAAAAATGAGGGTCCTACATTAACTTTTACATCTATCACATATACTAAACAATTCTTAAAAAAAAAAAAAAAACACAAGTATAAACAATTTCATAGTGACAAAAGTTAAATTCTTAAACAAAAGTTAACTTTAAAACATTTATTTTTAGATGGTTTATTTAGATCAGTTTGTTTTAAGTACTTTTTCTGCTACTTTGCGAATCAGAATCACCACAATGTACAATAATATAAAAATAAAAATTACTATTTTAAAATTAATTAGAGAATCTCGTGAAGAAAATGGCAGGTCATATTTCACCACAAAAAAATAAATAAAAAAATTGTGAATTTGAGAGTTTGAGAACTTAAGAACATAATGTGATGATGTATAAAAAAAAAATCTTAAAAATATGTTGTGTAAAGAAAATAAAGGGCGAAATACATAAATACAAAAAATACATAAATGGCTCTAAAATGATTATAAATGGCCCAAATATTATTTTGAATGTTTTTAATTGGATTTTAAGGGTAGAACATAATGTCATTATATTAAAAATAATAAGTAAATAAAAATGGCTCTAAAATGACCATAAATGACCCAAATATTATTTTTTTTTTTAGTGTTTTTTGTGTGTATTTTAAATCTGTATTTTTAGACGGTTTATTTAGATCAGTTTGTTTTAAGTACTTTTCTACTTTGCAAATCAGAAATCACCACAATAATATACAATAATCTAAAAATAAAAATGACTATTTTAAAAATAGATTATTGAATAATTTTTTTTGTTTTATATAATGAGGTGATTAATTGATGCAGTCGTCAAACTTTAAGTTTTTTTTTTTTTGTTTTTATTTTTATTGACTTTTAGTTTGTATTCATTACTTCCTGTTTTCATAGTTTAGTTTCCCGCCACTTATTAGTTGTCATGGTGATTCATTAGATCAGCACGAGTGTTTGTCATTTATTTCCCTTGTTTGTCCTGTATTTAAGTTGCTCTGTCTTCTCTTTTCAGTTGTCCAGTATTGTTTGTACACATCACTCTCACACAGAAACTTATTGTTGGCGTTGTCCCGCGGCTTTTATTAATAAAATAGCATAGATACTAGATCACTACATTATCTTCCTCCTCAGCAACAAGGTAAACTAAGTAATTAAACAGCTTCATTGTTTGTAAAGAGAGACGCACACACAGATACAGGTAACACACACAACTCTTGGACAAAAACAGGGTTCAAGTTGATCTGCAGGTGTCCCTGTTTGCATTAATAAATGTCCAGGTAAAATTATTACTCACAAGGCTGATATAGATGGTCATTGGCTCGCAGTAGTTTTACAATTAGACGAAATATTTTTCATCTTGGTTAATGTGTATGGATATAATGTCCGCACACAGAATAAGGATCTTCTGGAGACAGTAACAGATGTCATAAATGACCTCAAAGCTAGATATCCTCCAGGATATGCTTTAATTGGTGGCGATTTTAACATGACAAAAGACAAATTTATGGATAGACATCCTTCTGAATTTAGTAGTTCTCATAAGAACTAAAGACTTCTGTTTATCAAATTAATTAACTGATATATGGAGAAAATTAAACCCCACTTTCAGACACTTTTCATGGTTCAAACCAAATGATACTCTTTCAAGTTATGCAGCTGAATGTAGTATTTCAGGTGCCCCCTCAACAGATCATAGTGTGATCAATTTAATCTTAGAACAAAATAAGAAATCTTCAAAAACTAAAGGTTATTGGAAATTTAATGCAAAGAAGTGCATTTTAAAATTGTGAACCACATTTATCCTGCAAAATAATTTTTAAGAGTAAGATTTAATGTTGGGGACTCTAATATGTGCCAGTTGTGCCAATGAACAGCTGTTTTTTTTTTTTTTTTTTTTCTGTGTTTTTTGGTAAAATTATTGTGTGATGATTTATTTTGGATACACCAAAGATCACCTGTAAGACTGATCCTCTCATGGGAAATTAATTTTTTTTTTTTTATTTAAGGATAAAAAGATATCCTATGTAATAATTTGTTGCTTTTGCTGAAATTTTACATTCATAAATGTACATTTTTTCCAACTCCTCCACAATTAGTGATGTTTTAAAGAGGAATTTGTGATGTGTTCAGAGAAGTTAGGAGGGATGAAAAGTCCCAAAGCAAGATTTTTGTACTTTATTAGGGGAATTTGGTTTCATAATGTGAAAACATCCTACTCCCTACTTCTGTTTTTATATATTTTTTTCTTCCACAGTGTTTTTATTTTATTTTATTTTAAATGTATATTGTTATATGATGTACAGAGTGTGAATGACAATTGACTGTAATCTCAGTCATTATTTGTAAATCTCCCAGTTATGAATGTCTTTCTGTGCATGTTAGTGTTCAAAGCATTGAAAAATCACGCTGTGTTTCCACCGTCAGGCCAGAAGCTCCACTAAAGCCCACCTTTACACACCCGTCTGGAACAACAAATTCATTATAATTTTAAAAATAATACTGTTTTTGTGTTACGGAATATCTTTTAAAAGTTTTAAGGCGAGTATGTACTCGTTTAGACTTCATATATGCAGTTTGTTAATAAAGATCATCCGCACCACAAGTATGCACTGTTTCTATGTGTATTTAGCTTTGATTTGAAAGAAAGCAGTGCATCCTTGTGGCGCGGAGGACACAGAAGAGAATACGGTGATATGGAGAGACACAGAGGAGACCGTTGACAAAGGAATTATTGAATAAAGTCGTTATTTCTGTTTTCTTTAGTTACAAAAAGTGTTTCCGTCGCTTCATATAACCCAGATTGCACGTCTGATGGCAGATGGAGTATTCTGACAATGTCTTGCATACCTTTTATGGACCTTGACACTGTTATTTACTTGGCAGTCTATGGGACAGTCTCAAGCCTCCCGGTTTTCATCCAAAATATCTTAAATTGTGTTCCGAAGACGATCAGAGGTTTTATGGGTTTGGAACGACATGGAGGTAAGTGATTAATGACAAAATTTTCATTTTGGGGAGGAGTATCCCTTTAACATGAGATATGAATCGTTTTGGGTAAATCTAACGGGCAGTCTTTGGTCTCATTAATCTATTATTTGTTCTAGAGGAAATAGTTTTGGCTGAGAGCAAAATCTCATCACTTTATATGTAACTTCAATGATAGGCTATATATTAGAGCGCTTGCCTTTGTACTTTTGACTGAATTGCCTAGCAACTTTTATGATGGCTGCTGTTGTTTATTATATATTATTATTCAATAAATAATATTTTATATAAATAGTAGTATTTAGTAGGCCTATTGGTAAACAGTGTGTGTTCGTGATGGTGATTTTAGTTACATTCCGCAATTAGATGGGGACAAGAGACTGTTTTAATGAGTCAGCAGTAAAGACTTTTATATTGAAACAGACTGAAACATTGTTGTAAACAAGGAAGTTATTTTTACTTTCTACAACAAGACGCATTTAACAAATGCAGTGCAGGCTGTCATCGGCAATCACCCTTAACCGATGAAAGAACAGTACGACAAAGATATCACTTTCCTCAGCGGACATTCAGATTAATGTTTTATTGTGAATATGAGATTGAGCTGAAGAATGAATGCTGTATCAGATGCAGGTTATCACACTCGCTCAGTCCAGCTCTCTCTCATAATATTCGACTCCGCATAATACAGAGAGCTTTTAACAGTAATACAATAAGATTTCAATGAAGCAGATCCATTGAAAGAGCATTGTGACATGCTTTGAGCTCGCCACCATGTGGTCACGTGGTTCATGGAGCTCTCAATATTTCCAAACAACTCTGTGCTGTCAGTATGTTTGAATGGGTTTAATTGGGAACGATCTGGACAGACAGCAGGTTTTAACTGTATTTGCAGTAATTTGCAGTAATTATTAACATATAACATGCATTGCTTGTGTATTGGTAACTACGCTGTATATGATTTACAATAGCATTTTATTCTGGGGAGCGATTAAGAGACCGCATTAATATGTTCTCATACTCCTGGTCAGTCAGATGTGACAAAACAGTAACTTTTAATCAATTAAATAGGCTAATTGTACGTTATTTAATTCAGTTCTATTTAGTTCATATTTTAAGGAAATTTTTGGTACTAAATAATGTGCAATATTTAAAATATAATATCTTCTAATATGCTTAGTATTTATATTACAATTAGTGTAGTATTTAGGGTTAAAATGGAGAAAAGGTTTTTAAAGTCAAGTGCAAAGAGGTAAATTAAAGGCATTGCCATTGATAGGAAGAAAAATAATATTCATATGTAATGCCATGGTTTAACCACTAGATGCCCGTATGGGCTGTGTTTTATATATATGTTTAGCCTATAGCTCTAGTCTAGTTTTTTTCTCTCTCTTTTTTTTTTAGGTTTTGCATGTGAATGTATTAGACATTATCAAACCCCGGCTTTTTATAAGTTTCGATTTGTTTTTTTACATGTCAAATTTAAAAAAGGTTAATTACTCACATCCCAGTGTTATTTTATACTATTCTCATAAGCATACATTATAAGTGAACATTAAAAAAGGCAAGCAAATACAGAATTTAACACAATAAAAAAAATTATAAATACAATCAATCAAGAGTTTATTGTGATATGTACAGGAAACACAGTTACACTATACAATGAAATTCTTACTCTGTGAAACCTCTAGCAGCCAGAGACATACAAATAATCACAAAAGACATATGAAGTTACAAGTGCTAGTGCATGTGAATAAGTGTGAGTTTATATTAGTGTATAAAGTGACCAGTGAGATGTAAACAGTCAAATATGCATGTACAAAGTCCAAATGACTGTGTGTTATACTCAAAGTCCATTTTAAAGTATTGTGGGAAGAGGCAATGGATGACAGCCATTTATTAGCCTGATGGCCTGAGGGTAAAAGTTGCCTCTCAGTCTTGATGCTCTAGATTTAAAACTCCTTTACCGTTTGCCTTAATGAAGGAGTGTGCAAAGGGTGTGCTGGGGGTGACTAATGTCTCTGATGATGTTCATAGCTCTTTTAATAGATCTGATCTGGTAAATGCTGTCCAGTGCTTCCTAAACTGTACTGTGCAGCCGCCAAACCAGACGAGGATGGAGCTGGTGAGAATACTCTCGACTGCACACCTGTAGAAGTTGTTGAGTATTTGTTGTGACACGCCAAATTTCCTCAGCTTCTTCAAGAAGTGCAGACGTTGATGTGATTTCTTGACCAGCTCTGTAGTGTTAAGACCAGGTCAGATCTTCAGTAATGTAAACACAATCTGAAACTGCTAACTCTCCGGGTGTGTGTTCACTTCTCACTGCTGTGTCTGTGCACTTGGATGGGTTAAATGCAGAGCACCAATTTCGAGTATGGGTCACCATACTTGACAAATGTCACAACTTTCACTTATTCCTAAAATCAGTGGGAAAAGATAGCTGATAAACAAGATTGTGTATTGAGGTATTACAATGGCAGCGGTTTGAGCGTGTATTTTATGTAAAGTTGTATATATTTTGTGATTGGAATGTTGTTCCAGGATCAACAAGGATGTTGATCCAGGAACATGTTGTACTTGATGAAATCACACTCACCATCCACCTCCATCCTGCTGATATATACAATGCTGAGTGCTGCTCCTTTCTCCTCCTTAGAGGAGAGTTAGACAACAATCTTAGTGAGAGATTGTTGTCCTGACACCATGCCACTAAGTCATGCCACTTGCCACTTCTTTTCTATATGCTGTCTCATCTCCTTTTGATATCAGGCCAATGACTGCCGTATCATCAGCAAATTTGATGATACTGATGTTATTCTTGGAGGCTACACAGTCGTGGGTGAAGAGTGTGTAGAGCAGGGTTCCTCAATTAGTTTTCACTGAGGGCCGAATTCTGCCAACGATACCAAGCCAAGGGCCACTGACCTACATATTAAAAAAAAATATATATATATATATATATATATATATATATATATATATATATATATATATATATATATATATATATATATATATATATATATATATATAAATTATTATTACAATTATTATATTATTGTTGCTTTTGTTAAAATAATCAAAAGATGGTCACAAGACAAATATTCAGATTTTTTTTATTCAAATAATTATGACAATTTTTGCATTTAGATACAGAAAAACTTTGCTTGTTGAATATTAAAAAACATATGAACAAAAAAAAAAAAAAAATCTGGATCTCCATGTCTGCCATGCAAATCAACTGTTCCTTCTCATCTCCAGACTGGATCTGTTCTCTCCACTTTCCCTAATTGCAGATTCAGTTATTAAATCTGTCAGCATTAATATTTTTATACTTAGATTTTTTGGGGGATCAAACTGTAACACCGTGTGTCCCAAACAGACGTGACGCGATAAAAAGTATTTCCATGTAGTTTTTGTCCTTACCACCCGCGACAGCGACACGTGACACGTGACAATAGCGACACGGAATTCTATTTTAGAAATGCTTTTTATTTTCTGCGACGTCGCGGAAGGAACAACATACAAAAAAAATGACAGTGATAATCTCAGGTAATGATTATGTGATTTATTCAGTGTTAAAGGTGTCTTATGTGAGTTTGAATATTAGTGATCTTTATAGCCATAGTGTAAGCAAAGCAACAATAGACATTTTACCTCAGATCTTGAAAATAAATTATGCTAAAGCAAACGTTACAACTGAACTCACTGCTAACCAGCATCCATAGAGATGGTATCACTCACTCACTAGACTGGACGGGGATAAAGCGAAGAGGAGCGCGTGCTTTCTTTGAAGATATCGATCCGACACGGCTTATTCCTTTCCCTAGATCCCAGGGATGGGGTCTTGTTTTCTGGAAACGGGGAAGTGTTTTACATTTTAATTATTTCCATGTGTGGTGTGTATGTTGTTGTTGTGATTTTTAAAGATTATATAAGAGATAGCCTTTACGGATAAAGAATTACGGATACGGTACAAAATAGTACGGTTTAAAAAGATTACAGATATTGATTAGATGTCATTTTCAAAATGTTCTCCGCATATTACAAGAGCTTGTCACCCTGCGATAAGCACAACGTTAAAGATCCGAAACAGGGATGACGTATTTCTGTGGGCGGAGCCTATCTAACGGCAGAAAATAACGGTTTTCAAGTGGCAGTCTATGGAGCCAAGTAAGAAAACAATTAAAAAAAGGTAAATTTGATTTTATATTTTAAAATTCTGACTTTATTCTCGTAGCTCCGAGATTATAACTTGTCACAATTCGTCACTCTCTCTTTTCCCCTCGGCTTTTCTGGCTTTTTTCCCCCCTCAGAATTGACAAACTCACTATTTTTGAGTTAAGTCGAGTTATAAAGTCCGAATTAGGATATATAAACTTGCATTTGGGATAAAAAAAAAAAAAAAAGTCAGAATTGTGAGATAAAATAAATGTTATGTAAAAATGTTAATAGTGAGGTTTAAATGAGTATTAGGATAACTTATATGAACGCAGATGAGATTGAGGGAGACGTTAATTTTGTTTTGATTTAATAATTTACTTACAATAACAATTTAAAATGTATTAACTTTTACATATTAATTACATTGACTACATACACCCCACTGACTCCAATAGTGTAGCTATTTTTTATGTATTTATTTGTTTTATTTATTAATTTTTAAAACTGGGGTCCAGTGAGGTCTTAATGTGGCACTGATAATGTGTATTCTCAAATTCAAAATGAAAAAGTACTGTATTTTATAATTAAAATGATGAAATCGTGAAAGTAATACTTTGACCTTCATTAATGAGTTATTAATAACATTAATTATTAATTTAATACACACACATATATAACATTTCATAATGTGTATCCTTGGAAATGAAAATTTGTGTAGCCTTACACAAATAGAAAATAGAACAGTAAGCATGAACTAGCATGATCAGCTGTAATAATAAACTAAAATTATAAATATATGAAATTAAAGGAGGGAATAAGTAATTGTAGACACTCACTGACGGTCGTAAAAAAAACTCTGAAAGACGCCAGAGCTGTAATGTGATTGGTTTAAAAGGCACACGTGATCCACATTACTACCGTTATACTCCAGAGGTGGAGCCGGGGAGGATGGGATGTCCTTACATAATAACATCTCTGTACAGTCTGTATGCAGAGACACGCGTTTTACTGTGAATGTGGGATACACGTCCCGCCTTCTACATGTAAGAGCCAATCACGGATTGGTTAACTCATCGCGTACCCTGCAGCTGCATTTAAAACCCCCGTTTCCATAGGAAAATTGATAGACAGTAAAAGAAATGGACACAGCGACCCCATTGGAACTCAATTGAGACAAGTGAAGCCCATTTTTTAGCGATTTTTTTAGCACTTCCGTTTCTGACGCGCAGACTCAAACTAAGCTTGATGACGTCAGCAACCTGTCTGACAGATGTAAATCTTCTAGTAGCTGTGCGTGCAAACTGCCATCGTTAATCTTGCAGAGACGGCGAGCTTGAGCGGGGAGTTCTTTGGCGTGAGTGAGCAGGAGTGAGTATTCTGATTAATTATTTTGTATAGTATTTTAAAATGTAACGCCAGTACGCCATATCTCTTGACGTCTCCCCGATTGCCTGCGAGCTTCTCCTCCTGTCTGTACGGTAATTTCTCTACTGTGCGACAGAGAGTCGAGTGGTTATGACGCAATCGTTAGCCTATTTTTACAAAAACTGTTTCTACGGGGCCATAATGTAACATAGAAGGTAATGGAGCCCTTTATACATTGTCGTGTAGCTTTAGAAATAAATAATGGACAAATGGAGTCTTTAAACGCCTCAGATGTAAAGTTATTCGCTGTCAAAGTGACGCAAAAATGAATGGGAGTCAATGGGATGCTAACGCAAGTGAAGTTCTGCTACAAGATGGCGGCACGCGGCCGACTTCAACTTCCGGTCGACTTCCTTGCCCCCTGGGAATAACCACAAGATGGCGGCACGCGGCCGACTGTGCGCATGCGCACTTACCGGACCAACCGAAACTTACGTCTATACCGCTATTTGAACATAGGAAGCAATACATGGGACAGCGCATGTCGGGTTGTATTCCTGATTAGAAATATGTTATTTAAATTAACTTAGCAAACAGTTATTGGCATTTCGGTATTCCCACATGCAAGCAGATAGGAGTTGATTTTGCATGAGCAAAACATGCGATGAAAATATGGCCACCGAGTGACCTGAGTTCACAAGAAACGGACTTTAACTGCAGTGACACCAGAGAGTAGGTAAATCCTCGATTTCATCGATTACGAACAGAATTCATACACGAATTCATCAGATGACAACTGCTTTAAAAAGAGAATAGAGTAACAAAGAAGTGACATTATGTATATTATGGAGAACCATGGTAATGCCATGTTGTTTATATGGACTTTACAATGATGGTATAATCATGTGAATGTGTATACCATGGTATCACCACAGTAAGAGTGGATGCATAGATGAATGAGTGCATAGATAATACACACACACATATATACACAGTGGGTACAGAAACTATTCAGACCCCCTTAAATTTTTCACTCTTTGTTATACTGCAGCCATTTGCTAAAATCATTTAAGTTATTTTTTTTTCTCATTAATGTACACACAGCACCCCATATTGACAGAAAAACACAGAATTGTTGACATTTTTGCAGATTTATTAAAAAAGAAAAACTGAAATATCACATGGTCGTAAGTATTCAGACCCTTTGCTCAGTGTTTAGTAGAAGCACCTTTTGATCTAATACAGCCATGAGTCTTTTTGGGAAAGATGCAACAAGTTTTTCACACCTGGATTTGGGGGATCCTCTGCCATTCCTCCTCGCAGATCCTCTCCACTTCTGTCAGGTTGGATGGTAAACGTTGGTGGACAGCCATTTTCAGGTCTCTCTAGAGATGCTTAATTGGGTTTAAGTCAGGGCTCTCTGGGCCATTCAAGAACAGTCACGGAGTTGTTGTGAAGCCACTCCTTCGTTATTTTAGCTGTGTGCTTAGGGTCAGTGTCTTGTTGGAAGGTGTCTGAATACTTTCCGTAGCCACTGTGTATATATATATATATATATATATATATATATATATATATATATATATATATATATATATACCCCCTGAAATGATCATCTGACCTTCTCTTTCTGTCTTCCAGATGGACGGTTCAGTCGGGCCGATGCGAGTGTTGGTGACGGGCGGCAGTGGGCTGGTGGGGCGAGCGATAGAACGGGTGGTGAAAATGGAGAGCGGAGCGAGAGAGGGAGAAGAATGGATATTCCTGTCTTCCAAAGAGGCCAATCTTCTGTAAGACCTCCTGGACAGACACTCAGCAGTTACAAAACACAAACATTAACTATTATCACATATTATAAAGCATGTACTTTATATTTTATAAGCGAATGTTATGCAAGTAATAACAATAATGACCTGTTGACACCAAGAACGATAACTGTAACTTTACACCAACTTTCTGTTTATTATAAGCGTAGTTCACTGTAGTTCTAAATGTCAATCATTATTACATTATTTATTACGTATTTGGGTGTTTAGCAACCCAGAATGAATACCTAACATGAACGGATCTCTAAACTGTCCCAATATTATATAAAACTGCCCTGATATTTTAAAACCAATTAATAAGAGTAATAATATAATAGTAATAACAAGTAGTGCCGTCAAACGATTAATCACATCCAAAATCGTTTTTGTTTACGTAATATATATGTGTGTGTACTGTGTATATTTATTATGTATATATAAATACACATGCGGTATATATTCAAAAAAAAAATATTTACATGTATATATTTATATTTATAAAATGCATATTATATATAAATATATTTAATATATAAACGTAAAATATTTTTCTTAAATATATACATGCATGTGTGTGTGTATTTATATATACATAATCAATATACACAGTACATACATGTACTATGTAAACAAAACCTTTTATTCTGGATGTGATTGAGCATATTTACTGTTGATGCTTTGATTACTGATGAATCTAATTTTTATTATCTTTAATATTTTGATTGAAAACCGCTTCAGATGCACCATTAAATGAGACTAATATTTGATTAGGAACTTGTTGCTAGTAACCCTATAGATTTTTTACAAAAAAAAGAAGAAAAGAGAAGTCATGGACTTTTTGCGACGGGTGGGATTCTTGCCCTGTGCTTGTTTGCGTATTGCAGACACACAAAAAAGGAAAAATCTCAATATCGCCGTATGTATAGTACAGCCATCAGTCCAAAGTTTGGACACACTTGACTGCATTTGTGTTTCGTAGAATTACAGAAATCTTTTTTATTGCTTATTGTCTATTTGTGTCCCATGCATGATAAATATATTTACACGTGCTGCTTTAGGAGCGCTGAAGAGACGAGAGCAGCCTTCGAGAAACATCGTCCGACGCACGTCATTCATTTAGCTGCAATGGTGGGCGGGCTCTTCAGAAACATGAGACAGAACCTGGACTTCTGGGTAATTATTAACATGAAAAAACGATGGAAATATAAAAACGCTGGACATATACAGTACAGGT
The DNA here is from genome assembly GCF_018340385.1 of Cyprinus carpio. Lineage (NCBI taxonomy): Eukaryota > Metazoa > Chordata > Actinopteri > Cypriniformes > Cyprinidae > Cyprinus > Cyprinus carpio. The sequence continues at coordinate 25,897,594 of NC_056614.1, forward strand.
CAAAAGTTTGGAAACATTACTATTTTTAATGTTTTGAAAGAAGTTTCTTCTGCTCATCAAGCCTGCATTTATTTGATCAAAAATACAGAAAAAAAATGTAATATTGTGATATATTATTACAATTTAAAATAATTGTTTTTAAATTTATTATACTTTAAATTATCATTTATTTCTGTGATGCAAAGCTGAATTTTTAGGATCATTATCACATGATCCTTTAGAAATCATTCTAATATGATGATTCATTATCAAAGTTGGAAACAGTTCTGCTGCTTAATATTTTTTCAGAACATGTGATACTTTTTTAGGATACTTTGATGAATAAAAAGTAAAAAAAAGAAAAAAAAAGAAGCTATTTTTTTAAAATATAAATATTTTGTAATAACAATATACACTACTGGTCAGTAATTTGGGGTCAGTAATTTTTTTTTTTCTTTCTTTTTTAAAATAAAATCAATACTTTTATTCAGCAAGGATGTGTTAAATTGATAAAAAGTGATAGTAAAGAAAATATATTATTAGAATATATATTATTAGAATTTTTTTTTATTTTGAATAAATGCAGTTCTTTTTAACCCTTTTATTCATCAAATATATTAGACAGCAGAACTGTTTCCAACACTCATAATAAATCAGAATATTAGAATTCAAAAACATTAAAAATAGTAATGTTTCCAAACTTTTGACCTGTACTGTATTAGTGTTGAAAGATTAAACTGCATATCAACCATATTTGTGTGTTGTTTTCAGAGGAATAATGTGCACATCAATGACAACGTGCTGCAGGCGGCTCATGAGTTCGGCGTGGTGAAGGTCGTTTCGTGTCTTTCCACGTGTATCTTTCCAGATAAAACCACCTACCCTATAGATGAGACCATGGTACACACACACACACACACACACACACACACACACACACACATACATACATTTTAATAGGCAGATATTGGGATGGTTTGTGTGTAGTGTTCTCTTAAAGGGCAAAATTTCTTTAATTATTCATTCTCTGAATTCGACTGTAACTTTCAAAACTCAAACATTAGAAATCAAGTAGATCCAGTTTATTTGAACAAGATCATCAGTTTCAGGTGTTTTGATTTGAAAGAGATGCTGAGCTGTGTTTCTCTCTCATTCTGTTTCAGATTCACAACGGTCCGCCTCATGAGTCTAATTTTGGTTATGCTTACGCCAAACGCATGATTGATGTCCAGAACCGGTCAGTGTTAAAGTTCATTGGTCATGAGTTTTTTTTTTTTTTGTTTTGTTTTTTTTTTGGGGGGGGGGGGGGGGGTGGGGGGGGGGGGGGGGCGCTTATCATTATTCTCAATGGTGGATTTCATTACAATAGGTTCTTTTTTTTTTTTTTATCAAAAATGGGCATAATTTATAAATAAATGGACGTTTTCAACTCTTAATTTAGCCTCTGGTTTGAACGCTCAGTTGGAAGGGGCGTGTCTGCTGTGAGACTCAATGTAAACGCCCACTGCTGTGATTGGCTAACAGCTTTGCATAAGAAATGAGCATTACATGTGGAACTCTCTTACTGTGTTTTATCTATAACAGCTGTCAAGATGATCTAATGGTGAAAAGTGTTGATTATATGATCTCTTTATTCAGGGTTTTCCGCGGGTCCTTAAAAAAATCTTAAATTTAGTTGCATCAAATTTAAGGCCATAAAAAGTCTTTTTTTTGTTTGCATAGTTCGAATGTAGCATTGTTTGCAAAGGGTGTAATTTGTATAATAGAATAAAATGTTTTCCGCATAACCATGTAGCCATAATGTCAATAATAGCATAAACATCGCACATTGTCATAAGTTTATAAGGCTGTAAAGTAACAGAGCCTCTTTATTTGAATAACCGTTCAGACGTGAAGTAGACTGTCTGATATTGATTCGTGTTCGTGTTCGTGTCCGATTCAATCTCTCTTTCTTTTCTTCACTTCTTCCGACAAATCCCTTTTTGGTTTCTTTGCTGGTTCTGCGCCGTGGCGTTGGTTTTGAGATTTGCATATTAGATCGTCTTATAGTTAGCTGTTGGCTAACTCCACCCAGGCTACGAGTAAAATATTTAAGGTATGCCGTTAAGCAGGTCGCACTCTTCCACTGGCGTGGCTGTGTGAACCGACCCGAACACGAAACTTACAGAGTGTGGTTCTAGCGGCTAGGAGGCTAAGAGGTGTTCATAATTGAGACATTATTTTAAGGTTGAAAAACTTCATAGTGTTGCTTTAAATAAACATGAGCGCTGCAGGTTTCCAAGTTGTGTTCTGCTGTTACCAAGGAAACGGCTGTATTTCTGCAGCTTCAAAAGCGCCTCCTGCTGGTGCGAGTTGCTGTTTTGATCGGACCAATGGGAAAATCAACCCATGTTTAAGCTGTTAAAACTGGTGGATCAATGAGAAGATGATGCATTATAAAAAATGTAAACAATTAAGACTGTAAAATAGTTGTTTACATTAATAACTGATAGTTTTCCCTGGAAACTACTACTACTAACTACTAAAAAGTACCGTGGTTATACTATGGTTAGTGTCAGTGGTGGAAATGGCCAAAATTCACTGGAGGAACTCTAAGTTGGGGTAACTTTTAGATGACCTTTCAAATTTATTTAAATTTTTAAATTAAATTAAAATTGATTTAATTTAATATAAAAACCTTTATAATCTATAACATTAAACTTTATTTTTTTTTTTTTTTTTTTTTTTTAGATATCAAGATCAAAGGCACTTTGTGTAATTATATTTATAAACCTTTTTTTTTTAATTACAACAATACATTCAATTAGTATCTCAAGACACAATCAGGAAGCAGAAGTTACCAATCAGATAGAGAGGTGGCACACAAGAGCACAAAAGTGGCATTTGGGAATATTTACAGACTGTTTAATGAGGCTCAGAGGTGACATGAAAGCTTTTCAGTTCATAATGACAATTTTATGATGAATGTCTTCAACCCTGTTCCTGCAGAGTTCAGCTCCAACACTAATCAAACAGAACAGAAAATATGAAATTAGGTTTTTTAATGTAAAAATCATGATTACATTGTAAGTGGACCTTAGAGGACAGCACAAAAATAAACAAGGCAGTTCACGACCCATTTAATGGTATGATCTTTCTGTATATAAAATAATCACAATGTAGATAACAGATTTTTAAACTACTAACCGGAACAGTGAAGTGGATCATTTAGTCTCTGGCCTGATTCGTTAATTCATAAACAGCACTAAACTACAAAGAACGTCTGCATATTAAACCCATCACAGGTAAAGATGCTCATAAAAGCATGCAGTTTCATATTTTTATATTATGTTTCTCAAGGTTAGTTTATAAAGGTTGCAATTTTTTATTTTTTTTTTGCACCCAACAAGGTCTTTCTTTATTTAACAGTAGTATTGCTCTACAGACATTAACACATTTGGGATGAATGTGCATTATTGTCATAAAAAAATATTATATTTTATTATTACTCGATTTTAGGGTAAATGTTTATATCCTTCATTGGTTTAAAAACTAGTCTGTGTGTGTGTTTGTCCATCAGGGCGTATTTTCAGCAGTATGGTGTGCAATACACAGCCGTCATCCCCACAAATGTATTTGGACCCCATGATAACTTCAACATTGAGGACGGACACGTCCTGCCGGGGTTGATCCACAAGACGTACCTGGCCAAGAGTGAGACGCATGTAACTTTCTGGGAGGATCTAGAGCCTCATTGAAGTTCTGTTCACACGGTAAACCGGTTTGATGTGTTTGTGTGTATTATAGAGGAAGGTAAACCTCTGCAGGTCTGGGGCTCGGGTCGCGCTCTGCGGCAGTTCATCTATTCTCTGGATCTGGCTCGTCTGTTTCTGTGGGTTCTGAGGGAGTACGACGAGGTGGAGCCCATCATTCTGTCAGGTACTCCAGACGTGTTTGACACAGTGTTCCTGCAGGTCTTTAAATATTCAGTTTGATTTAAGGTTATAAAAAGTCATGTTTAGAGGGCTTTAATTTGGGGACAGAAAACGGGAATTGTTATGGCCTAATGTGATTATGGAAGCTTGTTTCTGCCAAGGGATAAAAACTGATTAAATAAATAAAAACTTTTTATTTGACCTTTTTTTTCTTTTTAGAATTGCAATATATAAACTAAGACTAAGAGTCAGAATTGAGATATAAACTCTCAATTTCAAGAAAAAAATAAAATAAAATCAGAATTGTGAGAAAAAGCCAGAATTTACTTGATTTTTTGAATTAAGAGTTAGTCAAAATTGCAAGAGGTTAAGAATTAAGAGAAAAAAAGTCAAATTGCATGTCACAAACTCAGAGGTCTGAGAAAAAAAGTCAAACATTGTGAAACAAACTCGGATTTCAGAGAAAAAATTGTCAAATTTGCAAGATGTAAACTCAGAATTCTGATAAAAAGTTGCAAGACGGCACCTTCTTGTGTCAAAATTCAAAAAGTCAGAATTATGTGTCGTTTTATTTCGTGGTGGAAATGAGCTTCCATAGATTATTACATTTCAAAAAGGCGATGATTTAATTGAATAAATGTGAGCACTTCACATTCAAAACCTAATCCACAGGCTTGCAGTTTCACAATCAATCAATGAATGTCGCACCACACTGTAGGTGAATAATGACAGTGTTTACTTAAATGTGTGCCTCTGAGAAGCTGAGATACCTTGTTTGTTTCTCTCTAGTGGGAGAGGAGGATGAGTTGTCCATAAAGTTTGCTGCGGATGCCGTGGTGGAAGCGTTGGGGTTCAAAGGTGACGTGATTGTATCCTTTCACACGCAACCAAACAATAAACACCATAAGCATCACAACAGTAGACCTTGAATGACAGAATGTTCCTTTTTTGGGTGAACTAACTCTCTAAACAGCTGAACCTTAACTAAACTCTCTCAGTATGACACTAGTAAAGCAGACGGTCAGTTCAAGAAAACCGCCAGTAACGCCAAACTACGCAAATACCTGCCAGACTTCAAGTTCACGCCGTTCAAACAAGGTGATCAGCACAAGAGATGCAGCATTTAACCAATGTTTTCCCAATAGTAGTAAAAAGAAGAATCTTTATAGAAGCTTTGCTTTTTTTTCCAGCCATCAAGGAGACGTGTGATTGGTTTGTGGCCAATTATGACTCCGCCCGTAAATGAAGATCTTCACATCTGATTGGCTGTGTGGAGCTTGAACACTGTTCGAAGCGGGAAACCGAACTTGAACACTTGATCATTTTTACAAAGACAAACTCATGGAACACTGCCGTCTAAGCCCTCTTTTCATGTTTATTTAAAGTTTTTTTTTTTAAATATATTCATTTTTACAGGAATGCAATTACTAAATCTGCACAATGCTGCGTTTTCAAATGCATTTATTAGATGCATAAACTTCTTCAGACAGCGCCATCTAGCAGCTACGTGCGGGAACATCCATAGTATCTCAACCAAGGTTTAAAATTAAGACCCGAAAATAAAACAAAACCCTGCGTTGGTAAGTATTTGAAATTTTTAATTTTGACAATGCATGGATGTAAGAACTTAGTAAGTAGTGCTGTTATGAAATCGCAAAAGCTGCGACTTCCGGTTCATTAGCCGCTGTAGGGAAATAACGAGACAGTAAAACTGTTTGCATTACAAACCAGTGTGTTCATAATTAAGATAATACATTAAAATAATATGAAGACTCGTCAGTTTGCAATAACAGGCAGCAAAACGAGCTGCTTTGTACAGCTAAAAATAGCTGGAAGCGGATGACCCCGGAAGCCAGACGCATTAAATTTAGATATAAGGTGGATATAAATCTGTTGTCAGCAAAACGCTGCTTCGCGAAGCATGTATTGAACCTGCCAAGTCACGTGGTTTCAGCAAACGAGGCTTCGTGACGTCATACTGTTTCAAGCTTTGGTTTCGAAACATTACCCAGATAGCACAGGTACATCTGTGAGATGTCTGTTAAAGATCGCTTCATCTGGAAGGCATCTGCAGTGCACACACATCTGATAGACGTCTTTAAGATGTCAGTTTTACAACATTTTCTGAACATCTATTTGACAACTGATAGGAAACGTCCTATTGACGTTTTATAGACGTCTCTGTGATGTACGTGTGCTATCAGGGTACACGCTGCTAGATGGTGATCTCCTGAACCAATGAAGGAGTTTCTAATAGTTGACTTTGGGTCAGTTTTATGATGTAGATTCATTTCTAGTTCATTTAATCAATTGTGCGTGTGTATAAGGCGAAAAGGAAAATGATGCTTAATCGTTTCTAATAATTAATAACACAAATTAATAAACAGATTTTACAGAACCTTCACATTTAATGGTATTTGATTATTTGTTATTATTTTTTCACTTTCATGAAAGCATTTGCAGTTCGTTTGTTAAAGGTGTTATTCATGTTTGGCCTGAGTTTTCGTTGTATTTACACCGTTTGACCAGCAAATGTCGCCAGCCTGTGGCGTTTCGAATCAGTGAATCGTTTTACGAAGGAATTGGTTCATTTGATTCAGAGTTTCGAAAAGCTTCGTTTCTTGGCCAGACCTTTAACTGACTGGTTTGGGCTAAATGACCATAGATATGTATAGATTCCCCATTCAACGGTTCCAGGCACGTAGATGCGGCCGCCATCTTGGAACGGTCAACTAGACGTCATTAAAGGGCCATAGATATGTATGGATTCCCCATTAAACGGTTCCAGGCACGTAGATGCGGCCGCCATCTTGGAACGGTCAACTTGACTTCATCCACCATACTGTAGGTTCTCACAGAGCCCTTGAGCCGTTCTGTGCAGGATTGTGGCATCTTTCGAATAATCGGTTAATGGTTAGTGGTTAATACTATGGTGGACGACGTCAAGTTGACCGTTACAATATGGCGGAAGGCTTACGTATAGCGGCCCATAGAAACAGTCGCTAATATGAGGAATCTACGTATATATATCTATGTGTAGGACCACCTACTCGGGAAGAGTCCGTTTGACTGACACCTAAAGCGACCAATAACATCGTGTAACGTCATGTTTTAGGGGGCGGGTAAATGTCGACTGGTTTTGTCATAGTGGATCACGTAATTCACGTGCTTGGTTCGAAATACATTGGATGTCATTTCAATTCTGTTGCTTTTATATGAAAATAAGTCTGACAAGATACCGTTTATTAAATTCCCTCCCTAAGTTTTTATTTTATTTTTTTTTTTTTTACGTTAGTAAAGAGGCGAATTTTAATAAAAATACGATCACTCTGGAATCTTTTCATGTGTTAGTGAAGGATTGGCCACGCTTTGAAAATGACAACAATTACAGAGAGTTGATTTTTAATAAAAAACATTATGAACAAAATAGTCGCAAAATGATGGATGATCACATGGTTTTATTTGAACTCTACTGTGGTTGGTGCTGTTCACTTTCTGTTTTACTGGTCTGTCAGTCAAGGGTTTGTTCTGGGTCTATTTTCTAATAATATGTAACGTTACTGTATAATTTAATAATACACTTGTATTCGAAACAATGAAGGGTTTTAACAATATTTAAAAGGGTTCCCGTAACACGCTATATAGAAAATCAGCGATTTTTTAATTAATTTTTCAGCATTATAAGTTCATCTTGTGGAGAATTTCAAAACTGCTTGCTTATCTTATTCAGATTCATAAGGAAGTGTATTTTCATTTGTAAGGTTGCTTTGGATAAAAGCGTCTGTTAAATGACTAAATGTAAGAGAGATTTACAAAACCTACAGGGAAGAAAAAATGCATAATCTGTATTATTTTTCTAGAGAGCAAAATGGAAGAATAAACGAAAAAAACTGAAATACATAATGGTATATTTGTTGTATTGAATTTAATGTTTGCAGATTTTAATACAATTAAAATATGTGCTAATGCGATTTTTTTCCTCGGTAACTCTTTACTATAAGGTGTCATTTGTTAACAGTGTATTAACTATCATGAAAAATATTACAGTATTAATCTTTGTTAACATTAATAAAAAGTAGGCTACAGTTGTTCATTGCTAGTTCATGTTGGTTCACATTGCATTAATGTTTACAAACAACTTCTGATTTTAATAATAATGCATTAGTAAATGTTTAAATTAATAACTAGATTAATAAATGCAGTATTGTTCATGTTAACTAATGAAAGTTTATTGTAAAGCGTAACCATGTTTTCTTCTAATTTCAAGGTGATGTATTACCCGGATGTTTTTCCTTTGCGAATCGGGATATCGCAAATGTAGGTGTGTGTATCTATAAGCCAGTGAGCTGAGAGCATTTCTATTCCTGAAGGAAAAGTTTTTTCATATTTCCGCAGAGCGAGATGCAGCGAGCCAGAGACCTCACACCTGAGAGCAGGTAACTTATGGGTTTCATCATATATTAACAGATTTAAAGTATCGATTTTTCATCTAATGTGACAAGTTTGTTTGGTTTAGACCCTAGCAGTTGCAGTTGACCGCATACAATATAATAACGTGAACTTTATTTGAGTTCATTCTTTGTATTAGATTTCCAGCCGTTGTATTTCATGTCGAGTTTTTATATTTATCTTGATTTCTCACAACTTGTGTGCTTTACCTGGGCGAGTCCACTGAGTCTCGTGAACGCGCAAATCATTTATGATACATTTAATTTCTGTTTCTATTTCACCAAACACTATCGTATACCCCCAGACAACTTGAAATATATATATTAGACAACTCTCTGATCATTTGCGTCTTTTTTAAAAGACGGCTATTCGCTGGCATTGTATGGAAGAGATTATTATTATTTGGGGTTTGAGATTATTTTTATTTTTTTTATTGTTATTTTTGTTATTTCAGATTATGTGGATTTTTTTGATTGAGGCATTAAATCAACATCGGGGCAAGCAAATTAAAAAAATAAAAATAAATAAAATAAATTTGGGTGAACTGTCCTTTTAAAGTCTGTGCGCCTTTTGCATTGATGTAAATAATTATGAGGCATGTGATGCACATAAATCCCGCACGAGTTTGTTTTTGTTTTTATATTTCTCGTGTTTTTTGGTCATATGCAGAAGTCGATACTTCATCGGTGATGTGTCCTCGTGTTGACTTACAGGGTGTGTCAGTGGTTAAACTTGCTTTACCGGTTCAACTGTCGGTTTTCATTGTGAGCTCTAGAGAGGAAGAGAAAGAAGATCTGCTTTAACTAAGATCATATACACACTTAGAAAATAACGTGTTACTTAATGAAAATATAATCTGTTAGATGTCGATACAGTGATCATCATGGTATGTTTACAAAAACAAATACGCCATTTCCATGGTTTTGTTTTGAACGGAAAGTCACCAGGGGGGGTTCAGAGCGAGTTGTGGGCGTCGGGAATAGGCTTGTATCCTGGGTGATGATTATGCATTGTTATTGACACGTAAGAGCGATGGTGGATGAACGAGCGTGACCTGATGATCATGACTGAGACGCCTTCAGTACCGTGTAAAACACACACCTGTGACCTTGTTAAATCAGTAATACCGTGCCAGGTATGCATTGTTGGCACACGTACATCACAGACGCCTATCACTGACGTCTGCAAGACGTATTTTTAGAGCGTTTGCTCATCTGCAATATGTCTATGACGATAGATGTATATTTACATCCCGTGGTAACTAGGATTTACACAAGCTTCAGTCTGGATCCAGAACACCTGAGAAGAGATGATGCCAACCCCTCAGAGGACCTCTGATGATGCTAACCCTGAAACAACATACAGAACTACCACATTTTGCTATAAGTTTGATTGCATAATTGCTGTTAATAGTGTTAATTTGTTTACGTCTTTTATTGATTTTTCCGAACATTTCTGCTGTATGCACATAAAATGACAGTCATCACTGATAAGCTACTACTAAATAATGTAGAAACTTAATTTTCTGTGAAGTTGCTTTGCAATGATTTGTATCGTAAAAACCGCTATACAAATAAACTTGAATTGAAATTGAATTGAATGTCAAATAGACGTTTAGAAGATGTTGTAAAGTGTCTATCAGATGTTTGTGCACAGCAGATGTTTTCCGGATGAAGGGATCTTTAACAGAGACATCTTGCAGATGTAAGTGTGCTATCTGGGATGCTTGCAACTGTGTCTCCGTGTTGCTAGGCAATCATTCTTTCTAAACATTGTTGAAATAAAGGCGAGGTTGTTGTTACAACGGGGAAATTTCCCGCCTTAAATCCAGTAGGCTAATTTCAGTCGAAACATTTTCCTTGATATTTCTGTTATGCGTGTCCCATATTCTGTCAATTGAACCAGCCACGATGCCATTAATGATAATTCATCTGAGTCAGTCCTTTCTATTTAATGAACCGGCCAGACAGGTATGCAAAACGGTCTGAATCCATTGGCATCTGTTTTCCCGCCCTCTCACTCAATCACCTGAATAGACATGTGCTTGGTATTCGGTAATGCGATATATCACGGTAATGAATATGCACAATATTGTTATCATGGGCACTTATAAATACCGCGAATAATTATATATTACAAATTATTCAGAATTTGGAATACATTTTAAGAATACTATTCCCATCAACTGGTCAAAATGCACAACGCCGCTGTATGCTGCTTGAAAGAAATGTGTGTGCTCTGATGTAAACAAGCACGCATGAGAAGCACATGGGGGAACACGTGAGAGACGCGCTGCATGAAAGCACATTCACTCTCTGACAGCAGATGGCGCTTAAACTGCAGAAAATGCAGTCCTTACCCTGAAACCCCATAAATAAAGCAGCTGCTACTTTCTAAAACATATTTAAATAATTTTAAACAGCCATTCAGATTTGCCTATTTGCTATGATGTTCATCACAGTGCCAAATACTTAAGTATTAAGACTTAATAGGCTATTTTAATCTAAACTACAACTTGCCATAGATATAGTTTGAAAGTCTTTATATTTTTATTGTTAATTCACACTTTGCATCAGGGCTTCATTTTTAACATTAGTTAATTCATTGGTTAACATAAACTGCCAATGAAAAATTCATCTGAACATTCATTAATCTTAGGTATTCCAATATTTAATAACATGTTGTTAAAATGTAAAGTTGCAACTGTATTATTTAATGAGATAACATGAACTAACACAATTTTTTTTTTTTAACAAAGATTAATAACTTCTGTAGCAAATGTAGCTATTGCTCATGATTAATGAGATTGTAAAGTGATACCTATTGGTCTTTATAGTTCTTTTACACTTTAATCTGTGCAAAACTTTTAACTTTATATATTTTTCTGTATTGCTTTATTTTATTTAAATGTTCAGTTATTTTTGTTATTAGAAAAAAGGTTATTTAACCTATTATACTATATTATACTATATTTTAAGCACTTTTTTATAATAAATTTCAATACTGTGACAATACCTTTTACCGTGATAAAAGCATGAGCAATTAATTGCAACAGGAAAATTTGATACCGGCTTATCCCTAGTCTGAAGAGTCTCAAATCTTTAAGAACTGCACAATAGTTACATACTCAAGAAAAAAGAAAACAAAACTTTTTTGTTGTTGTTGTTGTTTTTGGAATATGTATCAAATTTAACTTTAAGTGTTCTTAAAAATATTAAAAAAAATAAAAAGACTTCATTTTTAATTGGAATCCGCTCCTTTGGGAGTTTGAGGATGGAAAATGTTCCCCTGCCTTTATTCTTAGTCATGTTCATCACAACACTTGACCCGCAAAATTTTGCCAAAATATTGCACCACAACTTCATTGCTTGGCAAAATAATTATTTATTTGTTATCAATACCTTTTACAATTCTCTCTCTCTCTCTCTCTCTCTCTCTCTTTCTCTCTCTCTCTCTTTACCTGTCCAGGTAGTAACCCTTTTAGAAAAGCAATAAGCCTCTTGAAACCATGGTTAACAATTATTTTTAGAACAGCTTTATCTGCTGCGAACCCTTTATCTGCTGCTCAGGAGAATTGAATCAGTTAATCCTATGTGTGTATGAATACTGGATCCGGTCTTAAAGTGATAGCAGCCTAAAATGCACCAGCTGCCATTTGTCAGTTTCTGTATAGTATTGAATACTAGCTTACTAATGTGCCTATTTGAAAAGTAGTTCCCCGTTTATTTCATTTGTATATTTGTTCTATTTTATCTATTTGCCACCATTTCTTGTAATTTGCTTCTTCGTTCTTATTCTATTGATTTTAGTTGTTTGCATAAATAATTGCTGGTAAACTTTTTACATATTAAGCTGCTATGGAATCGAAATTGGATGGTTTTGGCGCATCAATCATATACGTTGTGTTAGAAGGGAGGCCCTGTTGAAGTTTAGATAGATATATGATTATTACAGTAGTCCCTGTTTCAAATGCATTTTAACGCCTGAAGTGTTCATTAAACCCCATCTCTCTGTCTCTCTCTCTGTCAGATGGACGGTTCAGTTGGGCCGATGCGAGTGTTGGTGACGGGCGGCAGTGGGCTGGTGGGGCGAGCGATAGAACGGGTGGTGAAAGAGGGTGGAGGGAGAGAAGGAGAAAAATGGATATTCCTGTCATCCAAAGAGGCCAATCTTGTGTAAGTGCTCCTCATCAGACATCACAAACATATGCCATCACACATATTGTATAACATGTGCTTTAGATATAATGCATGTTATAAAAAACGTCATGCAATAAGAATTTTCCACCAATCAGAGAATAGCAAGCAACAAACCATGCCAAAAGAGCTCCGCCCACTCCCATGAAGATTGATAGAGTCAGTCAACATATGCCTGTCAAACTATTTAAGTATCTGTGTAAATATGTAACATATTATGTTGTTTCTATATAAACAACAGCTTTATATTAATCCATGTGCTTCACACTGTAGTGCAGACTGTAGTTCTGTCACGCATAAATGTTCGTTCTTGACTAGTATTTAAACACTTTAACTCATGATGTTGGTTAATGAATATCCAGAAGAGGCAGAGCTGGAATTAAGACAAAGAAGAAGCTCCAACATAAGTGTTTTCAATTGTGTCCCATGCATGATAAATATATTTACACGTGCTGCTTCAGGAGCGCTGAAGAGACGAGAGCAGCCTTCAAGAAACATCGTCCGACGCACGTCATTCATTTAGCTGCAATGGTGGGCGGACTCTATAGAAACATGAGACAGAACCTGGACTTCTGGGTAATTATTAACATTAAGTCTCATAAGGTTGGAAATATCACGGTTGAATTATTTAGCGGTATACTGGTTATTTGCTCTTTGTTTTCAGAGGAATAATGTGCACATCAATGACAATGTGCTGAACATGTCTCATGAGTTCGGCGTGGTGAAGGTCGTTTCCTGTCTGTCTACGTGTGTTTTTCCAGATAAAACCACCTACCCTATAGATGAGACCATGGTAAAGCACACACACGTATGCTTTAAATGGTGTATGTTGGATACAGTATGAGTTTAGTTTCAATGAATGCTGACATGTCAGAAACTCTGAGATATGTTTAAGAACATTAGGAAACATGACAGCCTGTATCAACTTGTCAAAAATGCCTGTTCGCCATTCAGAAACTTGTCCCGTCCCGCCCTGTCAGGGTGAGGTCATGAGGAAGTCTGATACAATCATCCCTAAAGAGCAGAGAGAGTGAAGAATTGTTGAACAGTTGGATCTAATCGTGATTTAAAAGGCATGATGTGAGAGATGTAATGTAGTGGATGTCTGATTGGTTTCATGAGCCTGTTTGCATGAAGTGTGTTAAATACCCATGTGTTTCTCTCTCTCTGTGTGTGTGTGTCAGATGCACAACGGTGCCCCCCATGACTCTAATTACGGTTATGCTTACGCCAAACGCATGATTGACGTCCACAACAGGTCAGTTCTGCTCTCTTAGTGTCAAAGTTCACAGATCATGAGCTGTTCTTGGGAGTATATCATGAAAACTGGAATGATTGCATTTCAAAAAAGGGAAAAGAAGCCTAATTTTAGAACCATCATGGTTTTGTGTGCATGGGTGTAGTTTTGGGCTGTTGGTGCCAGACTGTGATACTGGTTATTCAGGTTTCTAGGTTTCACATTATACATTCATGCATGCAACCTGTTCAGATAGTCTAGTCATCAGTTACTCGGGTGACCATCAGATAATTGCTTTGCTGCAGGACAGTAGGTGTGATAGATTTGCGTAACAAGTGTGAGAGAGATTTATACTATGCAAATATTGGTTTACACTACTTGGATTGCCTAATTGCCATCATGTTGGTTGATAATGTTTTAAAAGGTTAATAAGCTTTGGTCATGGTTACCGACTCTCTCGACTCGGCACTCAATTTGATTCAATGTAATTTACTCTACAGGACCGATTCAGTTTACTATATGAAAGCTGAATAATTGATGAAACCATTGATGTATGGTTTGTTAGGAGGACAATATTTGGTCGAGATGCAACTATTTGAAAATCTGGAATCTGAGGGAGCAAAAAAAATCGAAATATTGAGAAAATCATCTTTAAAGTTGTTCAAATGAAGGTCTAAGCAATGCATATTACTAATCAAAAATTACATTTTGATATATTTACGGTAGGAAATTAACAAAATATCTTCATGGAACATGATCTTTACTTAATATCCTAATGATTTTTGGCATAAAAAAAATCTTTTTTTTTTTTATTGTTGGCTATTGCTACAAATATACCCCAGTCACTTAAGACTGCTTTTGTGCTTGGGTCACAAATATAATGAACTGAATAACGTGCTTGTAAGTAAAAATCACATTTTATACTAAGTAGCAAGTTTATTTTCCATTATTAGACTATGTAAACATTAAATGCATTTTGCCGGATTCAGTGGATCTTGCATTTTTTATTTTCTTATTTTTGGGTTGGATTTGCCAGGTTTAATCAGGATGGTATCCAGTACGTGTCTAGAAGAAGTCCTGGCCTGGCATCTTTTGTAGATGTATTTAACACCCAACGAATTTATGAAGGAATAAATAATGAGATCCTGGTGGATGGGTGCTGATCTTTCAGTTGTGCACTTCTATTTTATGGCGATTGGTAAACAAAAGAGCTGTTAATGATCGATCCAAGCATGCTCATGCTGTAAAACTGTCCCCGATTGGTCTTTACTCATCGGCTAAACCCAACCATCATACCTGGAATCCAGTTTCTATCGGTTTAATATCCCAGCGTTTTCAAATTGCGTTGGAAAACATTGCATCATCATTGCAACGTGATCAGATCCTGGATGTCCTATTCAGCTTTAATAAAAAACCGTCGTGTTATGTTGTATTAGTGCTTGTTTGATTTGACAACACCTGCTCTAAATCAATATGTGATCTGCTATGGTTAATTAATGTTTGGTGAAGCTACAAACTAAAACGCGGCTTACGTGTACTTGGTATTGCTTGGTATCCTGAAACAATTCTGCTTCTTGTATTCTGCTAGTTGAGACATTTTCAGTTATTTAAGATATAAGGGTATCTGTTATGTGTGATGCTTAAAAGATCACATTTTCAAGTAAAAATGTGATCTGTTATAGTACATACAAACTGAATACAGCACATACAGTTTCTATGACTGTGCAAAGCATGTTAATATTTAATGAGGCAAGTTTATTTTTGTTTATTTGTTGTTAGTTTTACATTCACAGTAACATCCCCGGAGGGCAAAACATCCTTAGAATTGCAGCACAGGCCTTTCATTTTCTATCTTTTTTTAAGCTGTGAATATTTAGATCACCTCTAACAAGAAGAAAAACAAAGATATGTGAACAGTTTTGGTAACTTGCGATTAATATACACCACCTGCCGAAATATTTAAATGAGTAAATACCACAAAAGCAGACTGAACACGCAAACAGGATCTGGCCAATTATGATTATTTATTGGTTTTAAATCATTTAAAGTGTATTAAATTACTTACAATTTTTATTTTGTCGTCCTATTTGCCTAAATAGCTAGTCTGTGCTTTTTTTCAGTTGATGTGTGAATAAAATTTCATTGAACATTCGCAGTAAGCTTTGGTCTTTGTGTGTAGATTACCGTTACTGATTACAGATTACATCATGAAAATTAGTTAGTAACGTAATCTAAGTTAATTGTTTTAGGTAATGTAATCCGACTACTTTTAGATTACTTTTGAATCAAACTTGTTTTAAAATTACAATTAAACATTCCATATATATATAATATATATATATATATATATATATATATATATATATATATATATATATATATATAAGAGATTTTTTTAAAAAAGCAAAGGGAAAGAAAAATATGTTGCATTTATAAAAAAATAAAAAAATAAATAAATTAAATATTATTAGAGGGGGGTTTATGTTTATTTGGTTTAATGATAGAAATGCAGTGGGTTTGTGAGTTGATAAAAAGCTTATAATGAATTAAATCAGAAAAAATGCAAAATACAAATAATTTAAACTCTCGAATGCTAAAAATATAAATATTTTGTGTGTTTGTCCATTAGGGCGTTATTTCAGCAGTACGGTTTGAAATACACAGCCGTCATCCCCACCAACATGTTTGGAGCCCATGATAACTTCAACATTGAGGACGGTCACGTGATGCCGGGGTTGATCCACAAGACATACCTGGCCAAGAGTGAGAAAACTCATTTAACTCACAATCACATTCAGAGCCTCCCACATGTTCACAGGGTAAATGACGGGTGTTTGTTGTGTAGAGGAAGGTAAACCTCTGCATGTCTGGGGCTCGGGTCGCGCTCTGCGGCAGTTCATCTATTCTCTGGATCTGGCTCGTCTGTTTCTGTGGGTTCTGAGGGAGTACGACGAGGTGGAGCCCATCATTCTGTCAGGTACTCCAGACGTGTTTGACATCACGTGTGTTGGGTCTGTTTCATCAGAGCTCATCGGTTGATCTCTTTTTCTTCGTGTCTTTTTGTCTAGTCGGGGAGGAGGATGAGTTGACTGTAAAGGATGCTGTGGACGCTGTGGTTGAAGGATTCGGGTTCAAAGGGGAAGTGATTGTATCCTTTCACACAAACAGTGTCTGGAGTTTTTTTTTTTTTTTTTTTTTACAGCTGACAGAGTTGCAGTCTTTCTTCTGTGGAACACGAGATAAGATACCTTGCAGTAGAGCTATGAAAAGCAGCATAAGCATCATAAAAGTAGTGCATGAATGACAGAATGAACTAACCCTCTGAACCTTAACTAAGTGCTCTCAGTATGACACTAGTAAATCAGACGGTCAGATCAAGAAAACCGCCAATAACGCCAAACTACGCAAATACCTGCCAGACTTCAAGTTCACGCCGTTCAAACAAGGTGATCAGCACAAGAGATGCAGCATTTAACCAATGTTTTTCCAATAGTAGTAAAAAGTGGCGACCACAAACAAGTCTTTATTGAAGCTGTTCTTTTTTCCAGCCGTCAAGGAGACGTGTGATTGGTTTGCGGCCAATTATGACACCGCCCGTAAATGAAGATCTTCTCATCCGATTGGCTGTGGCGAGCTTGAACACCATTCAACACTGGAAACCAAACAATGACTGATTGTACACTTTCAATAACCCTTAATCATTTTTACGAAGACAAAATCATTGGACACTGCCATCGAGGCCTACTAATTTCATCCCTTAAAACTCATCTTTGATACTTTGATGTAAATCATTTCTTTGTCTTAAAAATGGCTTGAATGTAACTCTACACCCTTACCTCATTGAGTATGCGCCAAACCATGAATATGCTTATTAGTCCCCGCCTCCACTCAATCGCACCATCTCGGACCTGCTTCATTTTCACTCAATTACAGCATTCAAAGTGCGCTCCCTTTAAAATAACTGAAAAGCAGTCACCTGTCTTAGTTCATCGCGATCTCACAAGGTTCTGTTATAAACAATGAAGCTTTACACAGCACAGTGAATCTGTTAATCACATCACGTTTATACTTTGTTAAATGAGAGAATTCGCGAGTGTGCAGAACTCTTGAGCTGAACTCCGGCATTGTGTGGATTATGACTAACTTAAACACCACTGATTGGCCAAGTCTGTGATTGGCTGCATTACTCAACGCTGCAAAAACGTGTAAATAGAAGCCTTTGAACTGATATTAAGTCACACCCCGCAAGTTGATGGGGTTGGTTACATGTTTGTGACGTAGTCTTTGTTACACCGCAGTTTTAATGAGAAAATGGTCATCAGTAGTCTTGAGTGATGAATTCTTTAACCATATTAAAAACACAAGACACACACAATCAAACAGGGTTAGGGTTTTGATTTTCACACGTTTTATTCGTGCTCTGTACTGTGAGTGGTGCTGTACATTTCCTGCTGTTTTTTCCGGTCTGTCAAACAGGGCATTTTCTGGGTTTGTTTTCTAATGATATGTACTGTACATTTTAACAATACACTCACTCATATTTAAAAGAATGATGTTTAATGTGCTTTTTCTATGTTTTCTATGTTCCCAAATCATGCTGTTTTCATTTCATTCCCAGCATCATACGTTTATATTGTGGTTTATTCAAAACAATGTCATGAAGAAAAGTGAGATTTACAAAAAAGAAGCTCTGAATTTAATTATTTTTTTCTTTTTTAAGGATCTAAGAATTTTTAATGTGAGAGTTCAAGCTTTACATTTGTCTTGTTTCGTGCTTTTGTAATTAATTTATAATCATTTAATCATTTTTAATTGAATCAATCACACAGTATAATCATTTATTGTAAAGCAGTTATTTCTCTATTGCTTCTGTTTGGGTATAATAACATTTGTGAATGTAAGCATGAGTATTGAAACAGCTATTCAATAAACCATGCCGTTTTTTTTTTCAACCCATCGCTTCCTGCATTCTGCTCTTACACAACTTCCTATGTCTGCCTTGTGGCTCACAGAAGACAGGTTACGACAAAATGCAATGTTAACTGGTTTTGGATACCAAACTGGATGTCTTTGGATGGGATCTTCTCTTTGGAAGAATCTGAATCATAAACTTTAACCATCAACTAAAACTGCCGGTAAAGAACTTTATTTCTTTCAGCTTAGACAGAAGGTCTAAAATTGCAAAACTGTCTACGCTACGTTGAACTGAAACCACAAATTCTTGTGTAAACAGTTAACTGATAAAATTTTTTTAGCAAGAGGATGCTTCTCACTCTCGAGTGCCTGCAAGATAAGAGTTCTTGTGCTTTCCAACCCCTTCTAATCACAACCTTTAAAATGTTGTGGAGCACATCTTGACATGATCATTTCTCATCTGTCTTTCTCACAAGCCAGTGAGCGGAGGGCCTTAAGATTTAGTACTGCTGATAAACAAGGAAACACCTGACTGCACTACAGAAACACCAGAGAGAAGGTAACGGTTTTGTCAGTTTCTTTAACATTTGAATGAAGCTACTACACAATCTGATGCGACGTTGCTTAGAACCACAGAAAATGACCTATTAATCTTAATTTGCTCAAAAAGACTTCATTCACTGAGTGTTCAAGTATGCACTGTGGATTTTTATTCATGCATTATGGCCTTGTCTGACTTTTTCTCATGCTTTGATTGATGGAAGTGATTAATCATTTTAAAATATGTGAGGTGTATAAATCCAGCGTGTTTGTCTGCGTGTTTCTTGTGTTTTTTTGGTCATAATGCACAAGTTGGCACCTCATGTGGTTCCTATATGTTGACAGGACGTGTCAGTGGTTAAACTGGTTGTTACCAGTTCCACTTGTATGTAGTTCATTGTGAGCTGGAAGAGAAATAAGAACTGGTACTCGGATCACATTTGAGACCCTGGACCACAAAACCAGTCATATGGGTCTATTTTCTAAAAAAATAAGGTTTTATACATCACTGGATAAATATGCTTTCCATTGATGTGTGGTTTGTTAGTAGGACAATATTTTGTCTGAGATACAACTATTTGAAAATCTGGAATCTGAGGGTGCAAAAAAAAAAAAATCTAAATATTGAGAAAATCGCCTTTAAAGTTGTCCAAATGAAGTTCTTAGCAATGCATATTACTAATGATAATACATTTTGGATATAATTACGGTAGGACATTTACAGAATATCTTCATGGAACATGATCTTTACTTAACATCCTAATGATTTTTGGCATAAAA
The DNA here is from genome assembly GCF_018340385.1 of Cyprinus carpio. Lineage (NCBI taxonomy): Eukaryota > Metazoa > Chordata > Actinopteri > Cypriniformes > Cyprinidae > Cyprinus > Cyprinus carpio. Next base: position 25,917,603 of record NC_056614.1, read on the forward strand.
GAAAAATCTATAATTTTGACCCATACAGTGTATTGTTGGCTATTGCTACAAATATACCCCAGAGACTTAAGACTGCTTTTGTGCTCCAGTATAATATTGTGCTGTGCTGTTTTTTGTTGGATATTTGTAAATATGTTGCATCAATACTATTACACTTAAAGCAATCACCATAGACAGATAAATACTTGATTATTTACCATAATTCTTGTTTCAAATGTATTTTAACCCCTGAAGTGTTCATTAAACCCCATCTCTCTCTCTCTCTCTGTCTCTCTCTCTCTCTCTGTCAGATGGACGGGTCAGTCGGGCCGATGCGAGTGTTGGTGACGGGCGGCAGTGGGCTGGTGGGGCGAGCGATAGAACGGGTGGTGAAAGAGGGTGGAGGGAGAGAAGGAGAAAAATGGATATTCCTGTCATCCAAAGAAGCCAATCTTGTGTAAGAAACACCCATCAGACGTCACACAAACAATCATTAACATATCACATCATCACACATACAGTATATTATATAACATGCTTTATATTCTAAGTGCATGTTATAGAAACCTCGTGCAATATGCGTATAATTTTCACTTGACTGAATTTGTGTTTCTCAGGATTGTAGAACGCTTTTAATACATTGCGTCACTAGTGTTTAAAAGCATTCCAGAATGCACCGTAGTTTGTGTCCCATGCATGATAAATATATTCACACGTGCTGCTTCAGGAGCGCTGAAGAGACGAGAGCAGCCTTCGAGAAACATCGTCCGACGCACGTCATTCATTTAGCCGCAATGGTGGGCGGACTCTATAGAAACATGAGACAGAACCTGGACTTCTGGGTAATTATTAACATTAAGTCACATAAGGTTGGAAATATCACGGTTGAATTATTTAGCGGTATACTGACTATTTTCTCTGTTTTCAGAGGAATAATGTGCACATCAATGACAATGTGCTGAACATGTCTCATGAGTTCGGCGTGGTGAAGGTCGTTTCCTGTCTGTCTACGTGTGTTTTTCCAGATAAAACCACCTATCCTATAGATGAGACCATGGTAAAGCACACACACACTTTAATATGCAGTTGTTGTGCATGCACTTGACATTCCTTTAGAAGGCTCAGATCAAACCTGTCCAGTCATGTTGAGACTATGAGGACGTAGTATAGATGCACTCATTCTTAAGCAACAGAAAAAATGCATGATTATGAGCAATTTTAGCCAGCGGATGTCTGTTGAATTGTGTAATATGTGTTTCTCTAACTTGGTGGTGACGTGTTTCTCTCTCTCTCTGTGTGTGTGTGTCAGATGCACAACGGTGCTCCCCATGACTCTAATTACGGTTATGCTTACGCCAAACGCATGATTGACGTCCACAACAGGTCAGTTCTGCTCTCTTAGTGTCAAAGTTCACAGATCATTAGCTGTTCTTGGGAGTAGCTCATGAGAACATGTCTGGATTGCATTGCTATTACGAAATTTTGCTTTGGGAGAATGAAGGTTACTTTTAGAAGCATTTTGGCTTTGTCTGCATGGGTGTAGCTTGACATTTGTCCTGGGGCCGTGCCAGACCATGAGACTGGGAACTCTGGTTTCTAGATTTCACATTATACATTCAAGTGACCTGTTTAAATTACTCTTTATTACACTCTAAATTACACTCTTGCACATCAGTTGTTTATATATTGTGACCCTGGAGCACAAAAGCAGTCTTAAGTCACTGGGGTATATTTGTAGCAATAGCCAAAATTATCGATTTTTCTTTTATGCCAAAAATCATTAGAATATTGAGTAAAGATCATGTTCCATGAAGATATTTTGTAAGTTTCCTACGGTAAATATATCAAAACTTAATTGTTGATTAGTAATATGCATTGCTAAGAACTTCATTTGAACAACTTTAAAGATGATTTTCTCAATATTTCGATTTTTTTGCTCCCTCAGATTCCAGATTTTCAAATAGTTGTATCTCAGACAAATATTGTCCGATCATAACAAACCATACATCAACAGAAAGCTTATTTATTCAGATTCTCATGTATAAATCTCAATTTTAAAAAAAATTACCCTTATGACTGGTTTTGTTCTCAATGGTGTAAAACGGTTAAAACAGTATATTTGTTACTCAAATTTACACATTTCCCACCAATGTTTGACATTTTAGATTTTTCCCATACTGCGTAAAAGTTTCTGTGAGTGTCCAAAGCATATGAAAGCGGAATTCCCCTTACCAAAAAGTAGTATACTTCAAGTTTATTTTATTAAGTATACTTAAGTAAAGTTCAAGTATATTTAGACTTTTTGTAAGTATAAGTCAAGTATACTTAAATGTCATTTTAAGTATATTTCTGAGGAGTACATAAAGCCCATTTCTGAGAAGTACATAAAAAGTTAACTAAAAGCATACTTTCCTATTTTTAGTTTTAAAGAAGTATACTAATAGCACACTTGAATAAACTTTTTTTTCTCGTAAGGGTCAGTTTATTAGTGGCAGTATTATTGGTTTGTTGTTGAACAGTTGGCCGTTATATTCTAACACCACATCGTTCTGCACATTTTAATGTGAATATGCAAAACTTCTGATATCATCCGCTTCCGGTTATTTTAGTTTTACAAAAAATGTTAAGTTATGCCAAAGCCACTGGAAGGCAAGCCTGCACCCTTTAGCCAAAAAAGCGTAATGGCTAATGCTAACGCTTCCAGTTTGACAGTAGGACTACATGGGAAAGGAGACCAGAGGACGTTTTTTTAATGGATGTCAATGGAGCAGAGGCTTCACTGGAGTATCCAAAAAAATTTTGGAGTTTGTACAAAAAATGCCGTAAGAGAAGTCACTGAATTTTGTGAGATTCAGCTTAAGGCACTTCTCTTTCATTCCTATGGTATTCGTAAACGGCAACTGAAGGTGAAGGTGAAAGATGAAGGTCTGGAATTCATGGCAGCTTTCATTAGCCAAGGCCCGCCCATGAGGCCGTCTGACTGACATGTCAAACAACCAATCACAGTTCGTTTCATTTCAGCATCATGTTTCGGGGCGTGGAAATGTCTTCACAATAACAGACCAGTGTGTAAAACTCTCTGACGCATTTTAAAGATTCTATGCCGCGAACTTTAAATATTTCACATACTTTTGAAAATAAAAAAATAGTTGTATGGTCACATTGTAAGTAAAATTAGAGACTTTGTTTCAAATCACAAGCAGGGTTGACACTTTGGCGTGAGACAGAGTCTGAACGCGTGTGTTTCACGCCAAAAGCGTGAAAGTTGGCAACCCTGAATAAATCTGTAATGAACAAGTCTTTATGACAGCCACAGTTTAAATCGTTTCAGTGAACTGTAGAAATCTTAATGTACAGGCCTCACTTGGCCTAAGAAAAATAGAATTTTTATTTAGTTCTGGATTGGCTTTGTGAGACTCCGAATACACTTTATTTGGGTTTCAGGATGTCATGTTATTTCATGAGGTTTATTTTTCTAAGTGTGTGTGTTTGTCCATTAGGGCGTTATTTCAGCAGTACGGTCGGAAATACACAGCCGTCATCCCCACCAACATGTTTGGAGCCCATGATAACTACAACATTGAGGACGGTCACGTGATGCCGGGGTTGATCCACAAGACGTACCTGGCCAAGAGTGAGAAAACTCATTTAACTCACAACCACCCCTAGTTTCCTGTCAGATGTCAAATAGACGTTTAGAAGATGTCTGTAAGATGTTTATGATTTAGAATGTATGTAAAACAGACATCTCGCAGACGTTCTGTATGCATCCAGGGGCACAAGTTTTAATATGCAATGGAGTATCAAAATTAAAACAACACAAAGAACTTAATATTTTCATGAAATTATTAACATAATTTAAGAATGAAAATTTTTATTTGCATTTTAATTAATGGTGTTATATAAAGACAAGTAAACAAATGGTAACAAATGGTTATCAATATGTGAGCCTGGAGCACAAAAGCAGTCTTAAGTCTCTGGGGTATATTTGTAGCAATAGACAAAAATACATTGTATAGGTCAAAATTATAGATTTTTCTTTTATGCCAAAAATCATTAGGGATATTAAGTAAAGATCATGTTCCATGAAGATGTTTAGTAAATTTCCTACCGTAAATATATTAAAACTTAATTTTTGATTATTAATATGCATTGCTAAGAACTTCATTTGAACAACTTTAAAGATGATTTTCTCAATATTTAGATTTTTTTGCTCCCTCAGATTCCAGATTTTCAAATAGTTGTATCTCAGACAAATATTGTCGTCCTAACAAACCATACATCAATGGAAAGATTATTTATTAAGTTTTCAGATGATGTATAAATCTCAGTTTTGAAAAATTAACCCTTAAGACTGGTTTTGTGCTCCAGCGTCACATATTATCACGGTGTTGTTAAAATATGTTGGCAATGTTTAAAAAGTACTCATATACACAATGAAGGCAGTTCTTACTTAATTTTGAGTGTATTTGGCCATTCAAGCAGGAAAATAAAAGTGATCTCAGTTTTGTAATGGTGCACAGAAACCATCGCTCAAGAACCGAATTTAGTTTTCTTTCGTGATTTCTTGCGCTTGAACGCTTTTAAATCTTTTGAATGCTTAAATTGGCAAAACTTAAAAACAAGTGCATGTGATAAACTTTCGTGATGAGTCAAAAATAAAGCATTAGGCTAAAGGGGGAAATTTTTAAAAAGCGTCCCCCCGGGAATTGTGCCCCTGAGAGCGTCCCACATGTTCACAGGGTAAATGACAGGTGTTTGTTGTGTAGAGGAAGGTAAACCTCTGCATGTCTGGGGCTCGGGTCGCGCTCTGCGGCAGTTCATCTATTCTCTGGATCTGGCTCGTCTGTTTCTGTGGGTTCTGAGGGAGTACGACGAGGTGGAGCCCATCATTCTGTCAGGTACTCCAGACGTATTTTGACATCACGTGTGTTTGGGTCTGTTTCATCAGAGCTCATCGGTTGATCTCTTTTTCTTCGTGTCTTTTTTGTCTAGTCGGGGAGGAGGATGAGTTGACTGTAAAGGATGCTGTGGACGCTGTGGTTGAAGGATTCGGGTTCAAAGGGGAAGTGATTGTATCCTTTCACACAAAAAGTGTCTGGAGTTTATATATATATATATATATGTGTGTGTGTCAGTGGCGGCTACTGGTCTGTCAGAGAGGGGAAGCTCATTTTCGGCCTACATCATAAAATTGTCTATTTATTTAAAAAAGTAAATTCTGCCCTACGTTCCTTTTCAAGAAAATGGTCTGTGACCCTGTCGTACCAACTAGGAGTCTTTTCAAGTGACTTGTTTTTTTTTTTTTTTTGAGTGTTCATTCCCTCTCAATTGCCAGCAGTACATTTCATCAAGAGGCATGGCCAGCAGTACATTTTTTATTTGTCACAGCAGCACTTCCAGTTCAGCCAGCTAACTTTGTCATACCAGGAGAGCTGGAAAGACCTGTTATTTTTCCCTATCTTTTGCACTAATCAATCTTAGGTGTTGATCTGCCCTGCTGTTTAATTCTAAGTTTTTCCTCGTAAGGAACACTTTCAAATGGCTTCGCCAAAATCAGGTCGACAATATTAGCACCGTCTGCCATTGTGCGCAGTTTCACCCACGACGCTAGCCTAGCCTACTAACGTTATATGAATGAATGAAGGAATGAATGAATGAACGATCTAAAAAAAAAATTAAACTCTGTAAAACTGAAACAAGGAATGTGGTGTATAATTGTGTGAAATGTATGATGAAAATCAAGCAATTTCGCCAAGCAAATATCAAAGAAATAGGTTGCAGCAGTTTTTATTTCGACTGAACTTGAGAAATCCGGACTGAGCGCGAATAGCTTCAGTGATTCCTTATAGTACAGAATCGCTGTCAGTCAAAAGGAGGTGCAGTCTTTCGACAGACCCTCCAATCATCACGCAGAAGCTCGGAGTCCGGGCCAGCCCACTCCCCATTCACCCCCAGAGACGCTGTGCGTCCGTCGGCGGGACATAATCGCAGCGTTTATCGAATGACCGTCTAGTTTCGAAGCGCTGAAAAAAAACCGTTCAAAGCAGCCCCATTGAAGTCAATGGACGCTGGGCTTCAATAGGGGAAATGCACTGTGACGCTGCGGGAATGTATGAGAAGGAAATCGAGTCAGCCGACCTGCTGTATGTAACTGATTCTGAACGAACTCGTCTTTGAGATTAACGTTTTCTAACGCATTTTTAGTCAATAAAATGTTAATACAATAGTACATATTTGACCATTAATTTTGTGACATTATAAGGGAAGCCGAGCTTCCCTTGCAGTCTTAAAGAAATCGCCACTTAACGCATTTTTAGTCAATAAAATGTTAATACAATATATATATATATATATATATATATATATATATATATATATAAAGGCGGCAAGATGGCAATCCTTCTTCTGTGGAACACAAGATATATTGTAGATTGTTCTTGAGGTGTAGAGCTATGAAAAGCACCATAAGCATCATAAAAGTAGTCCATGAATGACAGAATGAACTAACCCTCAGAACACTCATACACAGACTGAACCTTAACTAAACTCTCTCAGTATGACACTAGTAAATCAGACGGTCAGATCAAGAAAACCGCCAGTAACGCCAAACTACGCAAATACCTGCCAGACTTCAAGTTCACGCCGTTCAAACAAGGTGATCAGCACAAGAGATGCAGCATTTAACCAATGTTTTTCCAATAGTAGTAAAAAGAAGAATCTTTATTGAAGCTGTTCTTTTTTCCAGCCGTCAAGGAGACGTGTGATTGGTTTGCGGCCAATTATGACACCGCCCGTAAATGAAGATCTTCTCATCTGATTGGCTGTGGAGAGCTTGAACAACCGAAGCCATAGTGATCGAACACTTTCAACAAATTTTTTTTTTTTTTTTTTTTTTTTTTTTTAGATGAAAACATTTTTTTTTTAAACATAAAATGTTTAAAATCATTTTTTAAAAGTCTAAATCATTCGTTTTTAGCTCTCTTTTCGTGTTCATTTCTATTCTGTGACCAGTGCTGTACATTTTCGTTGATTACTGGTCATGTCACATTTGTTTATAAAGCCCTTTATACAACACAGGTAATGTCAATGAAGCTTCACAGTGTTAAACAGGAAAATAATGTTTCAATAATGCAAACAAAATTCAATTCTACTGGTCCGTCACTAAGGAAACTATGTTCTGGGTTTATTTCCTATACTGTATATTTAAAAAATAAATTAGTATTTTGAATAATGTTTAATGTCTCCTCCTTTTTGCAGAATGTTGGTAATATTATGCGGTTTACGAATCATGTTACATGTCTATATTAAGCTCTATAATACTTTTCCTAAATAATTATAATTTTTTAGACAACTTTAGACTTTCTTTGAGGTGTGAAGCTTAACTATAATAGTACTACGATTTAACTACTTTAACTTAGCCATCGGGCGCCGTCTCGGTATCTTTACTGACAGAATTTGAAGCCTGAAGAAATTTCCCTCATTATGTTATTTATTAACCAATCAAAAGCTTTGACACGTTTTCTTTTCATTAATACTTTCTACCTTTTAGAATAAAAGGTAGAACTCTGTAATAACACAAATATAACTAGAAATGATTTTAGTGAGCTAAATATATTGGAATAATCTTCTTCTAGATTAAATATTAAACTTAATGCTTTTCACTGCTGTAAAAGTAAAAAATAAAACAAAGTAAACTAATAAATAAACTTTTAGCTCTGTAATAAAATTCATATATTGGGACACTGTATCAAGAAAGCTAATTTTCGCACGTACATCAAAAGGTTTTATTCCATAAATGCAATCCTGCGTGTCTAAAAGTTTGACTTGTATGCTAGTGAATGTAATTTTTTGCATACTGCTTTATGCATAATGTGTTCAGTCCAGCAGGTGTCAGTGTATCTCATATAAGCAGGCAAAGAAGAGCATGTTTATCAATAAAATAGTTAAAACGGCTTATTTCTCTGGATTTTAACATTCTTCGAAACATTTGAGATAATGTAAGTACACAAGTCAGCAGAATATATAACACTGTTCTAGTGGTATTTGGATATTTATGTTGTTTATATATGTTGCAGCCATTAAAATAAAAAAGCTTTTTATTAAACTCACTTTATGAAGTTTATGAATCCCAGTTTGGGAAACCTTAATAATGAAGCCTAATGTTTAATGCACTTCATGTCGTAAATAACAACGAATGGGACATATTTTCTTTTTCTTTGCATTTTTATATCAATATGGTACAAACTTGTCCTGTTTGAATCAGTGTGAGAAACCAGTTATAGGTCAAGAGTAACCTAAAAGTAGATTCTGAAAAGAACAGCATTTATTCAAAATAGAAATCTTTTGTAAAGAAAAAGTCTTGATTATCATGTTTTATCAATTTAACACTTCCTTGCTGAATAAAAACATTAATTTCAGAATTCGGAAACCAAAGCCGCTCTGAAATGGGGACCTTTTTACACAAAATGAATGTGCTAGATGTTTTCAGTTTATGTTCTGCAGGTGAAATATATTGAGATTATATGAGATTCATTTTGTTATGTGAGCTCTTAGAAGTTTTTAAAGCCTTATTTAATGACACTGTGCACACTGTATTTATTAAAATATTTAGGAAAGAAATCAAAGAAATACAATTTAATTGTTTCACAACAATACAGTAAGTGCACTGGTGTCCCTTAAACCCTTAAATGTTTCAATACAGTGATAACATTCTAGATTAATAAACATAAATTAATGCAGGATATGAAGATTGTATCTGAAGAATTTATCACAAAAAATAAGATATTTGTATCTTTCAAAGTATTTTCAGCACCAGTAGTTTCTCTAAAAGGTTTTACACTAAAAAAAAGTAAAGAATAACTAAATAAAATTATATATATGTATATGTATGTATTGTTTTCTTTTATTTATTATATAAAAATACCCTCTAACACTAGCATTTTCTATTCTTTTTCTATTCAGTCTTCTTGTTTTCTTTTTATTTATTATATATATATATATATATATATGTATATATATACATAAAATGACCCTCTAACAATAGCATTTTCTATTCTTTTGACTTGTTTTATTTTTATTTAAAAGAAAAATATATTCTTTTGATTTGTTTTATTATCTTTTTCTGTTCTATTTACTTGTTTTTCTCTTTATTTATTATTAAAAAGACATGTCACAGACAGCACTATATATTATTGCACTTAAGTTGGTTTTGATTGCTTCTGTTGTACTCATTTGTAAGTCGCTTTGGATAAAAGCATCTGTTAAATGACTGAATGTAAAAGGGCTTTTCCCGTCGTGTGATGACGTCACAGGCGCAGTCGCGCTGGGAACCGGTGACAGAATGTACCATGTGGAAAAATGTCGCGACAACATTATCATTTAAACCGCTCTTCTGTGGCGCAGTTGTGTGTTATGTGTACATGCATACGAATACGAAACTGACTTAAAGACATTTAAGCCGCATCAGTGTAATGTTTGGCGGTTTTGTGGCGGTTTTAAGGCAGTGACACCCCCCCCCCCCCCCCCCCCGCTCGTGAACGCGAATGGTTCGCGCTGCTCTCGCTCGCTCCTTCTGTTCCGTGAACGCGCGGGAGCAGCAGCGATTCATTCAAACACAATCTAAAGCGCTTAAAGTGAGTATATCTGTGGGGGAATGAGGTGGTTTACGGTACTCATTTATTGTTTTTCTTGGTTTATATGAATAAAGAATACTGGGCTGGGTGTTTATCGCGCTCAAAAGCCGGTTAGACGTCTTTCCAATGTTTATTTATTAAGGTAAGAATGATCAATACGTGATCGTTACATGACAAAAAGCTCGTGCCTTTGTTACAGTCACTGTCACAATGTAAATACGATTAACTTGTATAATATCCATTGTGTTGTTTGATGGGCCCGACACCTCCATGTGCAGGAAGTCCAGATGATCTTGAATAATGACGCATTCTCTTGTTAAATCCGAAGATCTCGTGGTAAACCGGAGGTTTGCACAGATTTATTGATTTTTTGATCTCTGGATAACACCTATTTATTTTCTGAATCAACAAAATGAGTGATTTACGCTTTAAAATCCACGTTTTTTCTTCTAATTGCACATTCAGATGTGCTTATCCTAACAGTGGTGTTCACTAGAAACCATCATCTAATGGAAAAGCGAACAGCTGAATCATCAATGAACTGAATTTAGCTTTGTTATTGTCCTCTTATTGACAAACTATTTTCCTGCTTGACACCTTAAAGCTGCTTTGACACAATCAGTATTTTATAAAGTTTTATACAAATAAAGGTTAAAAAATAATAATTATAACTATTAAAAAATAATAATAGTGAACTATTTTTAGTCTTTTATTAACCTATTTTAGTCACATTAGTTTAGCTGGTAAATGTTCATGTACATTAAGTGATCTTAATCATAAAAGTAGTAACAGAAAAAATACTATTGTGCATATGGCACCATGATAATACTAGATATGTGTTTTTCAGGGCCGATACCGATATTTTAAACCAATATGTCTGGTGTAAAAAATTAAAATGAATGTCAAAAGTAAGAATAACAAGGGCTCTGACAAAAACTTTCTTTAAATTATTTTATCGGCAAATCGGTTTTGAAAATTACTTAATGTATAATATCGGCACCGATATTACTACCAGCCAAAAGTTTTTGAATTGTAAGATATTTAATGTTTTTTAAAATTCTCTTCTGCTTTCCAAGCCTGCATTTATTTGATTTAGAATACAGCATCATTACTCCATTACTCCAGTCTTCAGTGTCACATGATCTTCAGAAATCATTCTAATATGCTGATTTGCTGCTCAAAATATAATTTTTTCAGGTTTCTTGGATGAATGGAAAGTTTAGAAGAACAGCATTTATCTGAAATAGAATCTTTTATAACATTGTAAATGTCTTTATCCTCACTTTTGATCAATTTAAAGCATCCTTGCTAAATAAAAGTATAAATTTCTATAATTTCTATTAAAAAAAAATTATACTGACTCCAAGCTTTTGAATGGTAGAGTGTATAATGTTACATAAGCTGTTTATTTCAGATAAATGCTGATCTTTAGATCTTTCTATTCATCAAAGAATCATGAAAAAATGTACTTAACTGTTTTAAATATTAATAATATGTGACACTGAAGACTGGAGTAATGATGCTAAAAATCGGCTTTGAGATCACAGGAATAAATTGCATTTTAAAATATGTTCAAATAGAAAGCAGTTATTTCAAATAGTAAAAATATTTCACAATATTACTGCTTTTGCTGTATTTCTGATCAAATAAATGCAGGCTTGGTGAGCAGAAGAGAATTCTTTAAAAAATATAAAAAATCTTACTATACAAAAACTTTTGACTGGTAGTGTATACTATGGTAATTATTCACTACCATGGTATTGCTATCTGATACCATCACTGTACCATGTTTTCACCACAGTACATCTTTTCGAGAGCATGTACGAGTGAAGTCCTCTAAACATAAATACTTTTCTTAATCACACTTTATGGTTTATTGCTTGCCTTCGTTTGGATGTGAAGAACGTCCTACATTCTGTTTATTTGACCGCTTTTCCTGTTTGTTGAAGGTGAGTTTAGACAAAGTTTGGATGTGGTTCATGTTATTCGACCCAATATGGATTTGTGTGTGTTTTGTCCATTCTGAATTTGATTGTCCTTCCTTTTCTCCATCCCACTTTTACTTTTCCTTTTTATCTGTTTTCTGCCTGATGTCATTGTAAAGCTCAGTGTATTTCATGTTTAAATGCAATCATAGAATGTTTTATGTGTGATTGCGTCCGACTTTAAAGCTGAAGTGTGTAATTTTTTGCTTTACTAAAGGCATGTTTACATGACTACGATGTAGTAAAAACAGAAATGTTTTTCCTTTGCGTTTTTGAAAAGTTTTGCGTACAGATGACAACATTGCCAAAATGATCCCCGTTCACATGGATCCTCATAAACAACTAAAAACGCTGTATTATGCATGCCAGGCCAGTAGGTGGCGATGTCACGTTGTAAAGAAACACTGCACGTCTGCGTATATTTGTATTTCTATAGACTGAGCGCATTATACATATGCGCATGACATCACCGTTTTCACAAATTTGCGATTTCGTAATTTACGTAGAGACAAAAACGATATTGTTTACAAAAAAAACGTACAATTTAAAATCCGTTTTTAAAGGATTGTGATTGCAGCCCCCCCAAATTGCTGTTGTCGTTGGCAATTGAACGGATATAAAGTTTTCTGTTTTTATCTGAAAACAGTCTTGTGTAAGAGCCGCTTAAATCATATAGTAAAAATAATGACTGTCTCCAAACATGTTTCTCATATGGAAACTTATTTACACCACAGAAAAAAAAGGTAATTGCGAGGTCGTAACGCACAATTCAGACTTTTTTCTTAGAATTGCGAGTTTGTCTCAAAATCGCAAGTTTATAATATAGCAGTTCGTACATTTTTTTTTCTTCTCTGAATTGCATTTTACATCTCGCAATAAGCAGGTATAATAACTCATAATTATAAAAAAAATCAGAATTGTATGATATATATACATATATTGTGTGAGTTTATAACTTGCAATTGTGAAATATAAACTCGCAATTGTGTGAAAAAGTGAATTGGGACATGCTAATTTGCAATTCTGTGAAAAAAGTCTGAATTATGAGATAAAAAGTTGCAATTACCTTAATGCATGCAATTAATATTTTTATTAGGTGATGGAAAAAAGCTTCCATAAAAATACCCATTTTATTTAGCAATTTCGTTTTTTGTAAAGTGTAAACAGTATTCATCGGACTATGAATATAGCATGCTAAAAAGCTCTCTAAAAAGTCTCTAAATTCATTGTCTACGTCCATTAAAGCTGTGATGTAGCCTATTTTATATTTTTTACGAATCCGTCTATAGTAATACATTATAGTAATACATACTTTTTTCATCATCTTGCATCACTTTTAAGTTGCCATGTCAATTTAAATCGTTAAATTGTTAAATTGTTTAATTCGCAACATACAGTTTACACACTTCATGTTTAACGTTAACCTACTGCTGTGTGACTAATTCTCCAGTTCCCTGTCACTCTCCTTTTCCTCTTTTTCGTTTATTTATCAATCCTCCTCTACCTCTGTATTTCTGGACGCAAGAAAATGCGCAACAGAAGCCACAGGAGTTCTTCTTCGAATCAGTCCAGTTCTTCCGAACGGCAGGCGGGCCGAAGCACCGCAGGTACCGAGGGGTGTTTGTCCAGCGCGACGCTGGAGGGTTTGCGATCGGAGTGTACGACGGTGTGGTTCGACCGCGTCGCGTACGACAGAGCAGAGAGTCTTTACTACGTACGACTGTTGCAGCAGCAAAACGGCACTACCGCTCCTGCGAGTTCTTCCGCAAGAAACAAGCAAGAAACCTGCCGGCATGGAGAGCAAGAGGCTTGTCATCACGTCGTTCAAGCTGTGTGGGTGAATAAACCCAACTTTGACCCAGCCGAGAGCAAGTTTGTGGGCCGCGTTCCCAACCAACCGAGATCTCTCCAACTGCAGCCCGCCAGCTGCGACGAGGGCTACCAATCGCAAACCCCGACTCCGCCCACACCGGCTTCCAGACCAATCAACGGCCTCCCTTCCTTGCCTCCGCCTCCAATGGGGGTGTGGCTACAAAAACCTCTTTTTGATAAAGCCGAGGCGACTTTCTATCAGAACTTGTATGGCCGGAGCTCGCCACCGAGGAACCCGGAAACCAGCGGCGATGAGTCCAACTCCAAACGGCGGAATAACACGCCAAAAAAACCTGTGGTTTGCGATCGGCGTGATTCCGATGACATCACCACCAATCAGGGAGCGGCGCGCTTCTATTTCCTGCATGCCGACAGCGAGAGGGTGTGGCTAGATCGCGGTCGCTATGTGGAGGCGGAGACTCGTTTCTATGAAGGAGCTGCGACGAGATCCGTCAAAACAACTATAAACACTTCTAGCCAGAAGCTGAAGAAGTATGACTCGATACTCGAGAAAATACACTTCCCTCACACACTGTAGTTAATTAGTTAGGTCACCAACAAATTAAAGTTCCGTCATTTTAACAATCATGTTGTTCCAAACCTTGCATGGCTTTTGTTTTCATGACAATCCTACGCATTGCCAACTTATGTGTTTCATGGCGAGAAGTGAGTCAAATGGGTTTGGAATGACATAAAGGTCAGTGAATGACAGAATCACTTTAAAATGACTTTCACTCTCAGGTAACCATCAATCTCACTAATTGCATTTACATACAAAATGTTAACAACCTTTCCTGCTTCTTCTGTGCACCATCTTCATGTCATCACATATTTTTCTCATGACATTCTCTTTTGTTTTTCTTTGGTCTCTTTTTATATATTCATTCTTGCTGTGTTTGTCCATTGTGTTGGCTTGGAAGAGTCATTTGTCACCATCGTTTGGGTTTCTTCATTTGTTTGGTTGATGCCATTTTTGATGTGTTTATCATTTTTGCATGGTTGCATTAATATGCGTGTATTATTTATAGTGTAATGTTCACGCAACCGTTTTGGGGAGTTACTTAGCACTGTTATTTTAGTACTATTATAGTTTATTAATTTTGAATTTATTTTATTTTCGTTTTGAAATGTTAAACCACTGAGCTTTTATTTTCATGTGTTTTTAATTTTTTTTTTTGTCATTTTTATCAGTTTTATTGTTTTTTAATGTTTGCATAGTTTTAGAAATTTTTTTTTTTTTTTTTGTTATTTTAGTACATCAAGTTAAACTAAATGCAAATGAGCAATGGTGCTTTTGCAAGTAGCTGAAATAAAATTAATGAATAAAATGAATAATGATGAAAATAATAATAATAATTTTGTGTTTAGTCTATAAAATATTAAAAGAAATGTTGTTTCACTGTAAAAAAAATAGGATTTTTAGAAAAAATATAATGATAATTCTTTTTTTTTCATTTTCAAGTGTTAAACCATTGAGCTGTTACTTTGGCAGAAAATTTTTTCTTTTTTTTTTTTTTTTTTTTTTCTTCATTTGGAAGTATAAGTACTTTTTTATTTTTATTTTTTTATGTGTGTGTATGTGTGTGTTTTATATGTCCATATAGTTTTAAATAATCTTTATTATTTATTTTTTTAATTTTTATTTATGATTTAGATTTGCTATTTTAGTACACCAAGTTAAACTTAATTAAAATGAGAAATGTTGCCTTGGCAACTAACTAAAATAAGTTAACCATTATCCATGTTTTTCTTCATGATTTTAGTTTTACTTACTAAATAATAATAACCATTAGCATTAAAATTCACTCCCCAACACTGTTGCGTGCTGTAGTTTAGTCTCAGACATCCTTCATTCTCATCAAAGCCATATAGCTATAAAATCACATCACAGGTCTGTAGCAGCACATTTCCGAAATGTGAATGTTTAAGATGTTTGTTTTATTGTGTAGTGAGGTTGTTAGAGCTCTCGTGTGTTTTACAGGATGACTTCAGCGGAGTGTTTGGCGCAGGAGAGGATCTGGTTCGATAAGCCACGTTATGATGAAGCGGAACGGCAATTTTACGAGCGGATGAACGGACCCACACAGCCCAAACAAGTAATAAATGTACTATTCAAACTATTCCATCAGTATGTACAGCATATGTGCTAATAGCACTGTTCTCTGTCTCTCGTCTCAGGACACTGGAGCTAACAGCATCCTTCAGGACATCGCTAGAGCACGAGAAAACATCCAGAAATCTCTCGCTGGGGTGAGTCGAGCTAAAAACCTACCATTACTCTTTGAACAGTGCAGTATGGATCTTTCTGGGGCTGCACGATTTACGGGAAAGATATAAATGCTGTTTAATTTACTTGTTTGTTTTTTTTTGAAAAGCTACAGGTTTGTTGGGTTTTGCATAATTTGAATACATTTTTTAATATATATTAGCATAACTATAATAATAATAATGTTGTAACAAAATAAAAAATATTAAAATAATATTATTTCACTGTAAAATAAATGAGTATTTAAAAAAATAATACAGCGATAATTTTAACTAAAATTGCAGTCTTAATTAGAAATATAAATAATAATAATAATAATAATAATAATAATAAATGTTGTTGTCATTAAATAAAAAATATTAAAATGAAAAATATGATTTCACTGTACAATAAAAAATTAGTATTTAAGAAATAATATAATGATGATAATTTTATTTTACAGGACTGAACTGTAAAATTATAGTAAAATGTTATTTTACTGTCTTAATTAGAAATGTAATAATAATGTTAAAACAAGAAATGTTATTTAAAACAATTAGTGTTTAAGAAAAAAAAAAAATATATAATATAATATAATGATGACGATCATTTTATTTTACAGTACAACTGTAAAATTACAATAAAAATGATGACTGGCTTTATTTTTGGAGCTTTATTTTGCCGTTAAACCATGTTTGAATCACAATTGTGATTTAAAATGCAATTAAAAATAAATAAATAAGATAAACCTCTAGGTTTGTTGCATGTTTGAATGGTTGCACGGTTTATTACACAATTTATTATGGTTGCATCATATTATAGTTTTTTTTACGAGGTAAAAATATTAAAATAAGAAATGTAACTTTTGTAATTTCACTGTAAAATAAAAATGGAGCATTTAAGACAACAATAATAATAATATTATTAATAATAGTAATAATAATAACTTTATTGTACACTTCAACTCAATTACAGTACAAATTTTGCCTGTCTTTAATTTTTTTTTCCAAAAGCCCATAAAGCTTTTGATTTGTTGACAAAGTCTGGTTTGTGAGTGGTTTTGTTTCGATTAATCGTGCAGCTCAACCTAGTGATCTGTCTTGCTGTCTACTGTCTTCTGTAACAACCGCCTGCCTTTTGGATCGGGCTTTGCGTCGTGAGTGTATCTCTGATATGCTGTCTATGTAGGCAGCACACTAGGTCCCAGTCCCAGCTCTTCTCTCTTAAATCATCTGTTCTCTTCCTTCATCTGCACTTTCCTCATAAATGATCTCTTCTGTAGCTGAAGACAACCTTGCAGCCAAGTAGAGGCTCCGCCCCTAAAATATCAAACTCCTCCCACCGCTCGTCTCCTGTAAGTGTGTGTGTGACACAGACACACACCAAAGCAGCTCACGCCGAGTTGGCCAGTGCGTGACGCGTGTGCATGTGTGCATGTGTTGTAGAGAGTTTCAGAAGATATCTGTGATGCATGCATTTCTGTGTGGATTTTTGTTAATGTTTCTGCTGTGAAACGAGAGAAGACACTGTGTTTGTATCGTTGTGAGGTTTGTTATTTTTGTGTCATTTGGATACTACAATAGTTTTTATTAGTATTTAGACATTTTTTATATATATATTTTCTGTTAGAATTTTAGTTAGTTTCAGTAATTTAGTTTTCTTTTTTTTCCTTTTTGTTAGATTTTTTTAATACATTTTTATTTCGGTACATCATTAAAATGAGAAATGTTTGCTGAAACATTTTTAAATATTTTATTTTATTTCAGTTAACATTTATTTAACGGATAAAGAATAACAATTTTTATGGTTTTATTTGAACTATAATAACTCTAGGTGTTTCTAAGATGTTTTTTTTTCCAGTGATAAGTCATTTTAACCAAATAATATTTTAAAATATAAAGTCAAGTTAAAATAATCATGAAAAAAATAGTATAGTTATAGTTATTTTTGTATGCATGTATTTATTTATTTATTTATTTATTTTTTACTTTTTAGCGTATACACACCAATATAGAGTTAATGAAAATCTAATAATTAATTTAATTATAAAAATCTAAAGACATAATATTAAAATAAAAACAATCAAAATAAAACACCAAAATTTTAAAATATAAATTAAGAAATATTATAACAAAACATTTGATTTGTTTACCTATTAATTTATTCATAAGAATGTAACATTAAAATAAAAAAAATACATTTTAAAATGCAAACATTAAAAATAAAACACACACAAAAAATAGAACTTTTAATTTAATTGCACATCACGTGACCAATAAACATGAATGTGTTGATAAATTATTAAAATATTATCTTAAACTTACAAAATGTTTGGCTAACAAAAAACAACAACAAAGTTTGGAAATCACTGCACCAATATACCAATCATAAACAAACAATGTTTACCTACAAACTTACAGAAACATCTTTGAACATTTGATTGAGGGCACAAATGAATTATTGAATTTTGATGGATCATGGAGGGAACAAATTAACTGAAACGAATTAAACTTACCAACTAGAATTATAAAAACAAAACATGTCTAAACCACCGTTGCATGTTCTGACAAAATAGCGAAATCTATGTTGTGTGTCATGTGATACATTAAAATAGTGTTGTAATAGACTGTAGTAGTGTTTGTGTGTGGACCTGATTCTCTCATTGTGCAGTTGTGTATCTGAGCAGGGGCTGATGGGAACTCTGGTGTGTGTGCGTGTGTGTGTGTGTGTGTGTGTGTGTGTGTGTGTGTGTGTGTGTGTGTGTGTGTTTAGAGCGGCGGAGGCAGCGCTGCTGATTACGGGGAGCTCACGGATCGCATGAAGAACCTGGAACTGGAGAACCAGAGTCTACACAAAGGTGTGTGTGTTCAGAGATTCTCATAGTTTTGCATTTGCGTCGGGATGGAAATCGGAAAGAATGTGACAATCCTAATTCACATTCTGCTTCCATTTATGATGCTTTTGGTCATTTCGAGGAAGAATGAATGGACAATGTTTAGAAAAGAAGATTTCATTAGCCTCAAAAGACTAGAAAACTGTTCACTCTTCTGATTTCAACAGGACATTACTAATCCAATTTGTAAATAAAAATAAATGATGTACATTTTTTAAAATTAAATAACATCTTTAATGTTTGCATGCAGTGTAATATTTATATACTATTGTAGGGTTTGTTAGTATTTTGAATTAGCTTTTTTTTTTTTCATTTTAATTTTAGTTTAATATTTGGTCATTTTACTGTGTTATTCGATACTATTTTTTTATTATTATTACTATTATTTTTTATTTATATGATACTATCGTTTTTATTAACGTTTTGAATTGGCTTTTATTTTCAGTTTTCATTTTAATTTGTTTAATTTTTAGTAGTTTTGCTATGTGCTTTTACATGCTTTTTATTAATTTATTTTAGTAGTACTATTATTGTTTATTTATATACTATTGTACTTAGTCTAAATTTTTTGAATTACCTTTTATTTTCTCTTTTTAATGTCATTTTATTTTCTATTTTCTATTTATATTTTATTTATTTTATTACTAAGTGCTTTTATATAGATTTTATATTACCATTTAACTTATTACTATTATTGTTAATTACATACTGTTATAGTTTGCAGTTTATTTTCAGTTTCCAATTTAATTTTATTGTACGTTTTAGAAACTTTTACTATATATTTTTTTTATATATTATATTTTTTTACTACTATAGTTTTTTATTTATATATTATCATAGTTATTGTTAATGTTAATGTTAGCTTTTATTTTCAGTTTTCCTTTTAATTTTAGTTTAGTTTTTTGTAATTTTCTTTTTTCTTAGTTTGTTCTTTTTAAATATTACTGATTAGGTTTAATTTGTTTTTATTTCAGTTTTGGTCTAGTTTAGTTTTTTATTTCAAATTAATTTTAGTGCTTCAACGTAATTACATTGCATAATTTATTTATTTCGTATATTTTTCTTTTAATCTGATATTTTAGTTTTTTTATTACTTTTTTATATTTAAAAAATAATTTTATTTATTTTTAATTTTAGTTTTGGTTAACGATAATAACATTGTTTGCATGCATTAAGCATCTATTCTGTCTTTATGTCTCTTAATCCCATGCATTATATTTATATTCATATGAAATAAAACATAATATTTACTTGGACATCTGGAGGTGGTGATGTCATAATATTTGCATACGAGCTGTCATTTATTTACATTTTGCCTAATCTTCTGCAAGCACTTGCTTAATTGTTCTCGTTGTGTTTCTCAGTGGTGGAGGAGCTGCGTTCTGCTCTCAGTAAGGTGGAGAGTCGCGTGTCAGCGCTAGAGAAGCGGTCGACAACGCCAACCGTTAACGGAACCAGTCCCGCCGCTCCCCAGAAAGCCCCGCCCGCTCCAGCAAAACAGGAGGAGGAAGATGAGGATGACATCGACCTGTTCGGCAGTGATGAAGAGGTGGACGAGGAGGCCGAGAGACTGAAGGAGCAGCGGCTGCAGGAATACGCTGCCAAAAAGGCCAAAAAACCTGCCCTCATCGCTAAATCATCCATCCTGTTAGACGTCAAACCGGTAAGTATTTTTATTTTGTTGACACATGACATGGAAGTATGTTTAAATGTTTTTTTTTTTAAACTGAATTGTCTTTTTTGCCCATAAAAACAGGCAACCATCCTGAGCACCCTAGTAACTGCATAGCAACCTCATAGAAACAACCTAGCTGCTACCCGAAACACCCTAGCAACCACATAGAAACAACCTAGCTGCTACCTAAAACATCATAGCAACCACATAGAAACAACCAAATAGCTACCTGGACTACCCTAGCAACCACATAGAAACAACCAATCTGCTTCCTGGAACACCCTAGCAACCACATAGAGACAACTTAGCTGCTACCTAGAACATCCTAGTAACCACATAGCAACCACATAGAAACAACCAAATAGCTACCTGGACTACCCTAGCAACCACATAGAAACAACCAATCTGCTACCTGGAACGCCCTAGCAACCACATAGAAACAACTTAGCTGCTACCTAGAACATCCTAGTAACCACATAGCAACCACATAGAAACAACCAAATAGCTACCTGGACTACCCTAGCAACCACATGGAAACAATCTAATAGCTACCTGGACTACCCTAGCAACCACATAGAAACAACCTAATAGCTACCTGGACTACCCTAGCAACCACATAGAAACAACCTAGCTGCTACCTAAAACATCATAGTAACCAGATAGAACAACCAAATAGCTACCTGGACTACCCTAGCAACCACATAGAAACAACCAATCTGCTACCTGGAACACACTAGCAACCACATAGAAACAACTTAGCTGCTACCCTAGAACCATCCTAGGTAGCTACCTGGACACCCTAGCAACCACATAGGAACAACCAAATAGCTACCTGGACTCGAACACCCTAGCAACCACATAGAAACAACCAAATATCTGCTACCTGGAACACCCTAGCAGCACCACATAGAAACAACTTAGCTGCTACCTAGTAAACATCCATAGGAACCACCATACTGGCAACCACATAGAAACAACCAAATAGCTACCTGGACTACCCTAGCAACCACATAGAAAAACCAATCTGCTACCTGGAACACCCTAGCAACCACATAGAAACAAACTTAGCTGCTACCTAGAACATCCTAGTAACCACATAGCAACCACATAGGAACAACCAAATAGCTACCTGGACTACCCTAGCAACCACATAGAAACAACCAATCTGCTACCTGGAACACACTAGCAACCACATAGAAACAACTTAGCTGCTACCTAGAACATCCTAGTAACCACATAGCAACCACATAGGAACAACCAAATAGCTACCTGGACTACCCTAGCAACCACATAGAAACAACCAATCTGCTACCTGGAACACCCTAGCAACCACATAGAAACAACTTAGCTGCTACCTAGAACATCCTAGTAACCACATAGCAACCACATAGAAACAACCAAATAGCTACCTGGACTACCCTAGCAACCACATAGAAAACAACCAATCTGCTACCTGGAACACACTAGCAACCACATAGAAACAACTTAGCTGCTACCTAGAACATCCTAGTAACCACATAGCAACCACATAGGAACAACCAAATAGCTACCTGGACTACCCTAGCAACCACATAGAAACACACCAATCTGCTACCTGGAACACCCTAGCAACCACATAGAAACAACTTAGCTGCTACCTAGAACATCCTAGTAACCACCATAGCAACCCACATAGAAACAACCAAATAGCTACCTGGACTACCCTAGCAACCGCACATAGAAACAACCTAATAGCTACCTGGACTACCCTAGCAACCAAAAAGTTGTAATTTTTAATTTTAGTTTAATCTTTTATTTACTTTTTTCATTTAGTTTTATCTTTTTCAGTTTTAGTTCTTTGTTACTTATTTTGGTTAGTTGCCGATATTTTTAATTTTAATTTAAACCACGAAAGTACATCTTGAAACTAGCAACCATCAGAACCCCCAGCAATGCCCAACCAAACCTCCCAGAACACCCAGTAACACCTAGCAACCACATAAAACACCTTAGCAACCTTCTAGCAATTATTGGAGAACATAGTAGTAAAGCAGCCACCCAGGACACACTAGCAATTGCATTGCAAAGCCTTAACAAACATTCACAACACCCTACCAACCACATAACAACTTTCTAACAGCAACACAGAATACCCAGTAACCATCTTGCAGTTCTCTAGCAACAACCCCCAGAACATTCCCTAGCAACATCCAGAATACACCAGCAACTGTCTAGCAAACCCCTAGCAACACCCTAACAACCACCCAGAACAACTTAGCAGTTGCCTAGCAAACATCTACAATACCCTAGCAACCATCCATATCCCCCTAGCAATCCCCCAGGACACCCTAGCAAATGTTCAGAACTCGTTATAAACCAACAGCAACACAGAACACCAAGTAACCATCTTACAATGTCCTAGCAACCATCCGTAACCCCCTAGCAACCACCCAGGACGCCCCTTATAAACCAACCAGGCAACACAGAACACCAAGTAACCATCTTACAATGTCCTAGCAACCACCATAACCCCCTAGCAACCACCCAGGACACCCCTTATAAACCAACAGCAACACAGAACACCAAGTAACCATCTTACAATGTCCTCGCAACCATCCGTAACCCCCTAGCAACCACCCAGGGACACCCCTTATAAACCAACAGCAACACAGAACACCAAGAAACCATCTTACAATGTCCCGAGCAACCATCCGTAACCCCCTAGCAACCACCCAGGACACCCCTTATAAACCCAACAGCAACACAGAACACCAAGTAACCATCTTACAATGTCCTAGCAACCATCCGTAACCCCCTAGCAACCACCCAGGACACCCCTTATAAACCAACAGCAACACAGAACACCAAGTAACCATCTTACAATGTCCTAGCAACCACCTAGCAACAACTCAGAACTTCCAAACAGCACTTTAACACCCCTAGCAACCACTAAGCATCCATTCATAATACCCTAGCAACCGCATGGCAGTCTATCCATTAGTCTGATAGACTGAATTACCTTAAATTGCTTCAATCTTTCAGGCCACGCTTCTCAAGGTTTTTAATGTTTTTGTTCCCGGCGTTCGCAGTGGGACGACGAGACGGATATGGCGAAGCTGGAGGAGTGTGTGCGGTCGGTGCAGGTGGACGGGCTGCTGTGGGGAGCCTCCAAACTGGTTCCCGTGGGTTACGGCATCAAGAAACTGCAGATCAACTGCGTGGTGGAGGACGACAAGGTGGGAACAGACTTCCTGGAGGAGGAGATCACCAAGTTTGAGGACTACGTGAGTAACGTCCCCATAAACTGAGCGCTTCAGTCTTCAAATGTCACGTAAAGCTTGACGTGTGTGTTTTGTGTTGCAGGTTCAGAGTGTGGATGTTGCGGCGTTCAACAAGATCTAACACACACACACACACACACACACACATGAAAACGGGATGAACATCAGTTAATAAAACAGCTCAGATGTATTTGTTTGTCTCGGTCTCTGTCTTTGATATTCATGCATCTTGTTAAACATGTTTATGATACAAATGAGAATCACAGCCAACGTTGGCACTGTTTAAGAGCGCTTTTATGTGTTTGTGATCCTGAGATCCATTGCTGGTGTTTTTGGCGAGCCACACCGGAGGTAAAGCGCTGTTTGAGGTGTAATTAAGATCTTTACGAGCTTCTTGGCACATTTCAGCACAGCATAATGCATTTCTTACAGCTGCATCTGAGAGAAGCTCTCGTTCTCAAGATCTATCATAAAGATTGATATTAAGATAGATAGGTAGATAGATATTTAATGGATAAATATTAAGATTGTACACATTAAGTATATATTAAAATAGATTGCTATTAAGATGGATTGATAATATTCATTTCATTGCTTTTACATGTATTAGATTTAAACATTGTTTAGATGTAGAAAGAACATTTGAACAGTATAAAACACCAAAATAGAAAACTATGTATCATAAAGGAACTGTTGCTATTTACAGTCATTTATAAATTGATGGTATCGTGATTGCAGAGTTGTTTTTAAGAGACTGATGCTTTAAAGGACTCATTTAACATTTAAAAAGTCTTTCTTTCTTTCTTTCTTTTTTTTTTATTTTTTTTTTTCTTTAACACATTACAATACTTTGTTCTTGTTGCACCATATAAATGTCTATTGTTCTGATAGTTTGTCCCTGAACGGACAGGAAAGAGTTAAACTGCAGGATGTGGAATCAATTTCACTCAGCTGGAGTGACTCGGGATTCTCGCGTGTATGTGATTCAAATGAACGAATCAGTAAAAGAACAAATATTATGTCACTCAGTCATTAAGAAATGTCCGTTGTGTTTTTGTGCCTTAGAATAGCAGCGTAAACGTTAAAACTACAACATTATTTAAACGGAAGCCGGCGTTTTAATTCGAACGAGTCCTTCAGGATTCATTCGGGAGTCGTGATTCCCGAGTCAGTCAAAGAGTCGTTCAGAGATCCAACATCTGCACGCTGCGATCCTTGCGCTGCGCGAGATCTCCGCAATTTCAGGTGTGTTTTTAAGTGGAATCATTTATAATTTAAATACACAGAGATTATTTTGAATCTTTCTTTTGTGGCCTGCTTTGCTGTATTGTTTGTCGATGCTTGCGTTTCTTTATGCTGCGCGAGTCATTTCATGAGTGCAGCTGTAATGTATGCCGCAGCTTTGTGATGCAATGTAACAGAACGTATGTGTAAGTAAGCTGTGTTTTTAATTACTCAACTATTTGTGTCCTAAAGTGTTTGCACGACTTCCAAAGAGTCAGAGCTGTGTTTTTATGACAAATATACAAATATACACACATATATATATAACGTTTAGAGGTTGTGTGTGTGTATGGGAGAGTGTCTCTCTCTCTGTGAGTGTGTGTGTGTGTGTGTGTGTGTGTGTGTGTGTTGCTAAAGAAGGATGATGACTGTCTGCTTCATGTCTGGGCTTGACATCAGCTCGACCCCCAAGCCTGCAGAGTTTTATGGAGCTCTTTGTCTGAACTCTGTTGTTCCCTTTGAAGTGTGTTTTATGGGCTCTTCAGACTCTGCTGTGCTGCATTTCTTCCGATGTTTGATGGTTCTGATGATGTTCTTCTGCAGGATGTCAGTCAGGCGGTTTCTGTCAGTGTTTCTCATGTTGTTTGTGACTCTCAGCGCTGAACAAGAAGAGAATGAAGTTCTGAAATACAGCGACACACAACAGACCACAGACCAGGTTAGATTCATGGTGGATCTCACCTCTTTTATATACATTATATTGTTATTTTTTACAACACTTACCCAAATAATGCATTTATAATAACCTTTTAATACACTATTTCATTGTCTTCATGACAACTAAGCACATTTACATCCATAATTCTATATTATTACAGTAATGAAAAGGACACAAAAATCTTGCTTTTAAAATATTAAAATACACTTAAAATATTCTTTACAATTTGCTAAATGTTTTATTATATCAATTATTGTAATATTTTATTTATAAATAATTAACATTTTTATCAATCATTTATTTTCCCTGCATTACAATAATGATAATTGAAATAAAATTGAAATATTTGGTTTTTATTAATATTTTGAGTAGGCTATTTATTCATTTATTTATTTTTAGATCTTCTGTTTTCATTTTAATTTTTTTTAATGTTTTGTTAATTTTTTTTTTTTTTTTTTGTTTTTTTTTTTCTTTTTTTTTGTTTTTTTTTTTTGTATTTTTATTTAGTTTTCATGTTTTAGTTATTTTAGTATAACAAGAAAAACTAAATGAAAATGCAAAATGTGGTCTTGGCAAATAGCTGAATTAAAATAAAATAAAAAAATTAAATATATATTTAGGTTAAGTTTAGTTAATATTTTATTAACTAAATTATTTTATTTCAAGTAACATACAATTGGTATATGCTTTAGTTTTACTTTATTTAACTCTAATGTGTGTTTGTATTTAGACTGAAGTTACATTCCCCATCGGCAACTTGAGCGATACGACACACAAAACCTTCATTAACAGGTCAAAACACACACACACACACACACACACACACACACACACACACACACACACACACACACACACACACACACACTTATGAGAATGTCTTCTTCCTATATTAGTACATTTGACCCTCACAAGAACAGACAAACCTGTAAATAAAGTCTTTAATTAAAGTCTGAGATCTTCAGCAGTATACCTTCACTGAAAAGTGTTGTATTATTATGAATATTAATTAATAAACAATACATTATTATGGTAAATATACTTTTCCTATCTTTCAGATGTTGATGAGTGTCGCCAGGGTCGACCCGGGGCCTTGCGGTTACCATGCCAAACTGCACAAACAACACCTGGATCCTACCTGTGCAGCTGTTTCCGTGGTTACCTGATGAGTGCGGAAGGATGTAAAGGTGTGCATGAGAAACTCGAATGCAAGTACATGATATAAACACAAGCTCCTGTGAAAACACTTAAACATGTCAACGGACAAACTTTTTAACTTTCTCAGCGAGATTCTTCAGCAGATACAATACACTCAAAAATGAACATTACTCAAAAACTCAGAGCATTGAAGATGTGGATGAGTTTGTTTCTTCGTAAGATTTGGAGAAATGTAGCATTGCATCACTCGTTTACTGCAAGTGAATGGGTGCCGTCAGAATGAGAGTCTAAACAGCTGATAAAATCATCACAATAATAATCCACAGCACTCCAGTCCATCAGTTAACATCTGGGCCGGCTAAAATACAACTCTTATTCTGACGGCACCCATTCACTGCAGAGCATCCATTGCTGAATCACTGATGCAATGCTACATTTCTCCAAATCTGATGAAGAAACAAACTCATCTACATCTGGGATGCCCTAAGAATGAGTACATTTGCAAGCAATTTTCATTTTTGGGTGAACTATTCCTGTTACATAAGCCGTCTTCTTCGTTTTCAGCTGTTTATGAGTTTAAAACACTGTGAATGTGGCTGTGATAAATAGTTAGTTATTGTGTGTGTTGTGTGTGTGTTGTAGATGTAGATGAGTGTGTGTTAGCTGCAGTTACGGGTCTGCAGGCGTGTGTGGAAGTGGAGCCTTGTGTACAAACACACCGGGATCTTTCACCTGCTCGTGTCCGGCGGGATTCGTGCTGGCGCTCCACGGACACAACTGTGTCGGTACGTCCACTCTGTGTGTGTGTGTGTGTGTGTTTCATTTAGGGATGGTCAAACTGATTGATTAGTCATCCAACCAGAGTTATATTAGTATAATTTAGTTTTTTGTATTAATGTTTTGAATGAGTTTTTTTTATTTTCTTTATTATTTTTAATTTGTGCATGTTTTTATTTTTTGTTAGTTTTTATGTTTTCATGTTTGTGAAAGTTTTAGTAATTTTGTCATTTTTATTCGTTTTTCTTTTTCTCAGTATGTCTGTATGTTTTTTATTAAAGTTTTGGTTTTCGTTATTTTAGTACATCTAGTTAATCTATGAAAATGAGGAATGTTTTCTTGGCAGCTTGCTGAAATAAAAGTATTTAAAGGCTTTCTTTATATTTGATCTTATTTTATACATTTTTATATTTTCTGTTGACATCTGAAATGAAAATTCAAGTGTATTATAGATCTATAAAAGTGTATTATAGATCTTATTGTGATGATATTATTATTATTTATCAGTGTATATGGTAAAAAAAAATTGTTTTGTTTTTATTAATAATTTTGAAATTATTTATATTTTTAAATTTTCTGTTTTCATTTGAAAAATGTTTCCATGGCAACTAGCTGAAATAAAATCAGTTAAATTATTTAAATGATTTTGTTTTATTTTATTTTCATTTATTTGATTATTTTTTTGTATTTTCTGTTTTCATTTTAGTTTTAAAGTCAGCATGAAGTGAAAATTCACCCGGTTTTCTAAATGCATATTATAGATCTTATTGTGATTTTTTTTTATTTTTTATTATTCATCATGACTGCATGTTTACATTATTTTAGTAATAATTTTGAATTAGTTTTTATTTTTATATTTTCTGTTTTTAGTTTAGTTGAATGTTTTATTTTGTAGTGTGTTTTTGTCTCTTTCTTTTTTTTTAATATGTAAAAAAAAAAGTGTAGTTTTTGTTTTAGTTATTTTATTACATCCAAATAAACTAAAATGATTACGTAGTTATTGTATTTTTATATATTTTCTGTTTATTTCAGTTTTTAAGTTGACATGAAATGAAAATTCACCCTTAAATTCACCCTTACTTGTTGAGTATCTGTCAGTTCCTCTGCGCGCGACAGGTGAGTCAGGAGAATGTTTGAACGCTCTTCTGTGTCTCTGCAGATGTTGACGAGTGTAATTTCGAAGACAGCTGCCGGAGGGAGCTGGGTAACGTGTGTGTGAATACAGACGGCAGCTACACGTGTGTGTGTCAGGCTGGATTCAGAGAGCACAGAGCCGCGTGTGTGGGTACGAGTCTGTCTGTCTGTGATCGTAGCTTTATCATTCGCTCTGTGTCTGAACCTAGACTCGAGCTACACAGCACCAGATGTTATAATAAAGAGAAATCACAGAGTGTGTAATTCACCTGAAGAGAGATGCAGTGAACAGATGATGATGTTGTTCTCACGATGTGGACGAGTGTGTGGAGGAGCAGCATGTGTGTGTGTCGGCCGAAGGCGAGTGTGAGAACACACTGGGCAGTTAACAGGTGTGTGTGTCAGCGCGGTTTACCGTGGCAACGGCACACACTGCACAGGTGAGTGACATACACACGCACACACTTACATCTAATGCATAGTTCATTATTAGAATTATTAAAATTATTTTTTTTATTTGTGACCATTTACCAACATCAGAGAACTTGGAACATGTTAATGTGATTTATTTAAATATATGAAAATGTGAATATGCAATTTTTATAATATATATGCATTTGTGTGTGTACTGTATATATGTTGAAAAGCAATAATAAAAAGATTTAAACTAAAATTATTTTAAGTCAAAGGATATCGAGCCCTGACAAAAACATCTGGGAATCCTTGCTATAATGCCACCTTTTACAAACAAAATACTGTCTTTACCATGGTATTCACAAAGCCACTTCAGATATCTTCTCTATATCATTATAGTTAACTACAAAAAAAAGTAACTTGAAATAGCATAAATGAAACATACATGAAATAAAATATTGAAAAAAGCTAAAATAAAATAAAATGAATAAACTACAATAGTGAACTATAGTAACTACAATAAAAAAACTATAATAGTGTCTTAGTGATGCTAAAATGAGTCAATTACTGATGTGTGCGTGTCAGACATAAGCGAGTGTTTTGTCCGGGGATCATGGCTGTGATGTTAACGCTCGCTGTGGGAACATCATCGGCTCGTATTTCTGCCAGTGTCTTCAGGGATAAGCGGAGACGGACACTCCTGCTACGGTCAGTCTGAGATCCCCATCCATGCAGTCTGAATGCTGTGATGATGATGATGATGATGATGATGATGATGATGATGATGTTGATGCTCGTCTGTCTGTGGTTTGCTCAGATGTGGATGAATGCACTCAGGATAAAACAGACTCTGTGAACACGACTGCATGAATCAGCCGGGACGTACAGTCTGCGTCTGCAGCCCCTGGATACACAATCACTGCAGATCTGCACAACTGCACAGGTACACACTCACACAATACACCACACTCACTTCAGTGTGATTCACTTCACTGTGATTTACTTCAGTGTGATTCACTTCAATGTGATTCAGTTCCGTGGTGTGATTGACTTCGGTGTGATTCACTTCGGTGTGATTGACTTCACTGTTCATTGACTTCAATATGATTTACTGTACTTCAGTGTATATCACTTCAGTGTGATTCACTTCAGTGTGATTCACTTCGGTGTGATTCACTTCAGTCTGATTCACTTCACTGTGATTCACTTCGGTGTGATTTACTTCGGTGTGATTCACTTCTGTGTGTGAATCACTTTGGTGTGTGATTCACTTCGGTGTGATTTACTTCAGTGTGAATTGTACGTTTTTCCATATATATTCAGGTTCATTCATTTTTCTTTTTTTTACATTGTTTCAATGCAATTAATTTCTGTTTTGGTTGAATTTTGTTCATGTTTTCTTCATTTCAGTTCAGCTACAGTTCATATTAATTCAGTTTAGTTCCATTCAGTTCAGTTTAGTTTAACTGAATTGAATTCAGTATAATGCAACTCAGTTCACTTCAGTCGCTTAGATTCAGTTTAACTGAAATTCTGCACTTCAGTAGCATTTAAATCATTTTAATTTTTATTTGATTTAATGTCATTTATTAACATGACGTCTACCTGTATATTTTGTATTACCAAAACATTTAAAACATATTTTTTGGATAAACAGGGCAGTGAAGTAAATAGTGCCGTAGTGAAATAAATAATGGTTGCACGTGTGTGTCTTTGTGTAGATGTGGACGAGTGTGTGAGCAGTAATGACACGTGTGAACAGACCTGCACAAACACAGCGCGGTTCATTTCTCTGCTTCGTGTCGCGCGCGATATCAGCTGCACATCGATGGACGCAGCTGTGTGGGTCAGTGCGCTTTCCGGCTCAAATTTTGGCCAGTTAAGAGTCTATTTTTCTGTTCTAGAGTGGATTTTCTCTCATTCACAGCTCTGTGTGTGTGTTTTATAGACATTAGACGAGTGTAAACTACAGAACGGAGGCTGTTCTCACGAGTGCACAAACACACCAGGTGGTCACGAATGTCACTGTCCTTCCCCCTGCTGCTGGACCACCGCAACACCCACCTGCAGTCAGTTACGTAATATAACACGTGTGATTGTGTGTGTGTGTTGTAAAGTATGTTTTTATTGTTTTGCATGAATCATATTAATAACGTAACTTTAAATTCAAAAAAAAAAAAAAATGTAAGAAAATCCTGTTTTCCATCCTTTGCATGAAATTTGTATCTGTTGCATGCTTGCATTTTCTATCCTTTTGCATGCTTGCAGTTTCTATCTGTTGCATGGATGCATTTCTATCTGTTGCATGCATGCATTTTCTATCTGTTGCATGCTTGCCTTTTCTATCCTTTGCATGGATGCATTTTCTATCTGTTGCATGGATGCATTTTCTATCTGTTGCATGCATGCATTTTCTATCTGTTGCATGGATGCATTTTCTATCTGTTGCATGGATGCATTTTCTATCTGTTGCATGCATGCATTTTCTATCTGTTGCATGCATGCATTTTCTAATTCCGTTGCATGGATGCATTTTCTATCCTTGCCTGGATGCATTTTCTATGTTTTACATGGATGCATTTTCTATCTATTGCATGCATGCATTTTTCTATCTGATTTGCATGGATGCATTTTCTAATCTGTTGCATGCATGCATTTTCTATCCTTTGCATTGATGCTTTTTATATCTGTTGCATGCGTGCATTTTCTATCCTTTGCATGGATGCATTTTTTTCTATCTGTTGCATGCATTCATTTTCTATCTGTTACATGCATGCATTTTCTATCCTTTTGCATGGAATCATTTTCTGTCTGTTGCATCCATGCATTTTCTATCTGTTGCATGGATGCATTTTTTGTCTGTTGCATCCATGCATTTTTATATCTGTTGCATGGATGCAGCCTTTTCTATCATTTGCATGGATGCTTTTTCTATCTGTTGCATGGATGCATTTTCTATCTGTTGCATGCATGCATTTTCTATCTTTTGCATGGATGCATTTTCTATCTGTTGCATGCATGCATTTTTCTATCCTTGCATGGATGCTTTTTCTATCTGTTACACATGGCTGCTGATTTTCTATCTGTTGCGTGCATGCGTTTTCTATCCTTTGCATCCATGCACTTTCTATCTTTTTGCTCGGGTACATTTTCTATCTATTGCATGATGCCATTTTTATCCTTTCCATGCATGCATTTTTTTCTACCTGTCTAATGCATGCATTGTACATGTTTTTTAATGTATACATTTTCCATTAATTTAAGGCATGCATATGTGTGCATCTCTCTTTTGACAGATGTGACCTCATGTGCCTTGAGGAACGGTGGATGTGATCACACCTGCTCGTTGGTGCTGAGGGTCACATCCCATTGCAGCTGCAGAGCAGGATGGGAGCTCAGTGCAGACCAAAGAACCTGCATTGGTAAAACACAAAAAAACTATTGACTGGTTCATATTATCCAATATCACAGGGATATATATATATATATATATATATATGATCCACATGAATTGCATAAATCTGGAAAAAAAATGTTTGGTGTGACTTTATATCTGTATATTGATTATCAACAAAAGAGAAGTTTTTAATTTAATAAAATAAGAACAATATTTTGAATAATAATAATAATTATTATTATTATTTTCAAATACTGAGTAACTTCTTTCTCTGTCTCTGTCTGCAGATGTGGGACGAGTGTGTGTGAGTTTTAACGGCGGCTGTGAGCAGGTGTGTGTGAATCACGCTGGCGGTTTTAATTTGCAGCTGTCGCTCAGGCTTTGAGTTGCGTAAAGACGACCCGACTGAAATGCCATCGTGAGTCAAGGCTGTTTTCACACACACTGACACAATGACACTAGATCATCCAGAACACCCTCCTCATGGCCGTAAATCATTTTCCAGCGCTGTGTGAACCTGCCTGTCTGAACTCTGGAGTGTGTGTCGCTCCGAACACCTGCGACTGTCCTGCAGGATATCCTGGACCAGGATGCTCGGGTAATGTGTCGTGTGATTGAGTTTTAATGCAGAACTTTTTAACACTTTTTAACACATTTGACAGACAGTTTTATCCCAAATAGCAGGGCATTCATTTTTAAAGTACTCTGTACATACGATGTAAAATGGCTTACAGTTTATAATAATGAATGTATAACATGGTGGAATAATGAATTATTCCCCACTGAACATAAAATAATCCTGTTTTCTTCTTGGAT
Source organism: Cyprinus carpio (assembly GCF_018340385.1). NCBI lineage: Eukaryota > Metazoa > Chordata > Actinopteri > Cypriniformes > Cyprinidae > Cyprinus > Cyprinus carpio. The sequence goes on from NC_056614.1 coordinate 25,950,785, forward strand.
TGAACTATTTTTTATGATGTTTTTAGTATTGAGTTTTTATAATAATATTTGAAAAATGTGTGAAACATTCTGGAATTGCCTTCCCCATGAAGAAATTTCTTATTTTCATCAAGGCTGCATTTATTTGATCAAAAATGCAGTGAAAATTATGAAATAGTATTGTGATTTTAAATAACTCTTTTCTATATGAATAGCTGTTAAATTATCATTTATTTCTGTGATGCGCAGCTGAATTTTCAGCATCATTACTCCAGTCTTCAGTGTCACATGATCTTCAGAAATCATTCTAATATGATGATTTTTTTTTGTGTAAACTGTGATGCATTTTATTTTTCAGGATTCACAGATGGATAGAAAGTTTTGAAATTGAAATAAAAATCTTTTGTTACACTATAAATGTCTTAACTGTCACTTTTGATCAATTTAAAAAATCTTTTTTTATGATATTATTGTTTTATTTTTAATTTTTGTTTAATTGTGCCTCTGTTTTTCATGCATGCATGTGTATGCGTTTATGTATTTATTGTGGTGTGTCTCAGCCATGTGTTCTCCACCCTGCGCTCATGGAGGGTCCTGTATGCGGTGGAACGTCTGTCTGTGTCGTCCGGGCTGGACAGGGGACGGCTGCCACACAGGTAACACTGACCGCATCTCACACACACACACACACACACACACACACACACACACACTGATGCTGATGATTGATGTGTGTGTTTCAGCCGTGTGTGAGCTGCCGTGTGCGAACGGTGGACGGTGTGTCGCTCCAAACACCTGCCAGTGTCCCTCCGACTACAGCGGAGCGCAGTGTCTCACCCGTGAGTGTGTGTGTGATCTGAAACATTGTTTTCTGTAGATGTGTACTGAAGGTGTGTGTGTGTGTGTGTTTGCAGCTCTGTGTTCTCCTCCGTGTGTGAATGGAGGGAAGTGTGTGGACATCAACACCTGCAGCTGCTCAGACGGATGGACAGGAGCTCGCTGTCCAGAGAGGTCAACAAATACACACTTTTCTGTTTTACCTTTGATATCCATATGGGGACACTCCATACATGGCTATTGCTTTTATATACTGCTAATTATAAATCCTTACCTAACCTAGACAATAACCCTAAGAGAAAACTTTCTGCATTTTTAAAATTCAAAAAAAAAAAAAAAAAAAGTACAAATATTCTCTTTATTTTTATACAACTGTTTTTTACAAATGAGGTTGTCTCTCAAAAAGGAAGTTTTTGGAGATTTTTTAGGTTTAGCTTACTTCAGGGTACAAATCTGTCCCCAAAATATGGTTAAGTAGGTACAACTAAGTAGGTCACACACACACACGTTCATGAGTTTGCTGTTTAAATGAGGACTAAAATAGACTGATTTTGTTTTTTAAATTAAACTAATATTAATAAATAAACCAACCAAGAAACGTACATTTAAATAAAAAATTATTATATGATTTAAAAGATCATTTTTATTTTTATTTGCTTATGTAAATAATAATATATAGTAATATATACACTACTGTTCTAAAGTTTGGGGTCAGTAAGATTTTTAATACCTTTATTTAATAAGGATTCATTTAGTTTCATCAAAAGTGATCGTGAAGACATTACACAAGATTTCAAATAAATGTTTGTTCTTCATAGTTTTCCACAGAAATATCTCAAAATCAGCAACTGTTTTCAACATTGATAATAATCAGAAATGTTTCTTGAGCAGCAAATCATCATATCAGAATGATTCTGAAGATCATGTGACACTGAAGACTGGAGTAATGATGCTGAAAATACAGCTGCGCATCACAGAAATACATTACATTTTAACAGATATTCACGTAGAAATATGAAGGTAATGTGTTACTTTTTAATGGATTTTTGATTATGAATATAATATAATATTATATTAGAATAATATGAACAGAAGAGACTTTAAAATACACATTTTAATGATGATTTTTATGATCACAAACACAGATTGGCCTGTGTGTGTGTGTGTGTGTGTGTGTGTGTGTGTGTTTGTGTGTGTGTGTGTGTGTGTGTGTGTGTGTGTGTGTGTGTTTTCCTCCTCAGAAACCGTCAGGTGTGTGTCGGCGTGTAGAAAACGGTGGTGTGTGTGTGGGACTCAACAGATGCCGGTGTGTGGATGGATTTTTACTGGAAGCCTCTGTGAGACAGGCATGTGACATCATTCACCTCATCAGCATGACATCATTCAGCATTCAACTCACTGTGTGACATCATCATCATCATAATCCATCATCATGACATCATTCACTCAGTCCACCATTTGTTGACATCATCTGCAGTGATTCTTCTGTTCAGTTTTTCAGTCTGCAGCGATTTTCCTTTGTTCATCGTGTGTTTGTGTTTAAGTTCACTGAGTATTATTCTGTGTAGTTTGTGTTCATGTAATTGTGTGTGTGTGTGTGTGTGTGTGTGTAGGCCGTCACTACGCCGTGTGTTCCTCCCTGTCAGCATGGTGGCGCCTGCGGGCCTCTGAACACCTGTGTGTGTATGACGGGGACGAGCGGCATACGCTGTGAGAAACTGTAAGAGAACACACACACTCACACAAAAACGCACACACTCACACATACACTTACTTACTCTCTCTCACAAACACACACAGACACAGACACACACACACACACACTCACACACACACACACACACACACACACACACACACACACACACACACACACACACACACACACACACACATGCACTTAACACACCTCTCTCACAAACACACACAGACACAGACACACACACACATACACTTACTTACTCTCTCTCACAAACACACACACACACAGACAAACACACACACACACACACACACACACACACACACACACACACACACACACACACACACACACACACTCACACACACACACACACACACACTCACACACAAACATACACTTAATCTCTCACGCACACACTCACACATATGTATACATACACACACACACACACATACTCTTACTTAGTCTCACACACACACACACTCACACACACACACACACACACACCACACACACACACACACACACAGACAAACACACACACACACACACACACACACACACACACAATGCACTACTCAACTCTCTCTCACACACACACACACACACACACACACACACAAACATACACTTAATCTCTCACGCACACACTCACACACACGGACACACACACTCACACATACGGACACACACACTCACACATACTCTTACTTAGTCTCAGGCACACACACACACTCACACACACACACACACACACACACACACAGACAAACACACACACACACACACACGGACACACACACTCACACATACTCTTACCTTAGTCTCGCACGCACGCACAACACTCACACACACACACACACACTCTCACAACACACACACACACTCACACACACACAACACACACACAACACACACACACACACAACACACACACATACACACATACACTTCCTTACACTCACACACACAACACACACACACACACACACACACACACACACACACACACCACACACATACACTTACTTACTCTCCCACCACACACACACACCACACACACGGTCCTCATGTTTGTAATCCTCCTCTCCTTCAGCACGTGTCCCGGTCGTGACGACGGTGGTCAGTATGGGGCCCGCGCCCGTGCGAAAAAGGCTTTCGGGCGAGTTACGTGGACCGCTGCGGACCGCTGGGAGTCCAGCTCTGTACTAAATACAGGTCACACACACACACACACACACACACACACAAATCAACAGAATCTGTCACAGTATGACAAAATGTTACATTATGTTTCATTTAAACCTTGTGATCAGTAATAATGCTGCCAAAACATGTGAAAAATATAATCTTTGAAGCAGTGTGAGCAGATCTGAATGTAATGCTGTAATCACACGTTCACGTTTCACTTCAAATTTAGATCCTTGTAATTTGTATTTTAATTTAGATTAATTTTTGGCCCCATATCTTGAATTTCTTGGTATTTTTTGTTCATTTTAATGCCATTTTTATCTCAAGCCCTATTAATTTTCAATAAATTTTTGAGGCTCTTCTGCTCCCCAAGGCTGCCTTTATTTGATCAAAATACAGAAAAAATTGTGACATATTATTACAATTTAAAACAAGCTGTCTTCTATGTAAATATATAATAAACTGTAATTTATTTCTGTGATGTGCAGCTGTATTTTCAGCATTCATTACTCCAGTCTTCAGTGTCACATGATCTTCAGAAATCATTCTTATATGCTGATCTTCTGCTCAAAAAACATTTATAATTATTATCAATGTTGAAAACAGTTGTGCCGCACAATATTTTTGTGGAAACTGGGACACTTTTAATTTTTCAGGATTCACAGATGAATAGAAAGTTCAAAAGAACAGCATTTATTTTAAATAGAAATCTTTTCTAGCATTAAAAATGTCTTGACTCTCATTTTTCTGATAACTTGATGTGTTTCCTGTGGTTGCAGGATAAATCAGGCGCGTGTGTATCTGCAGGCGTATCGAGTGGGCTACAAAATCCAGTGTCCCGAGAAAACCGCAAGATGAACAACACATCAAGTCTACAGAAATCCTCCCAAACACTAAACACGGAGTCAAACACACTCAGTGCTTATTATATGATTGTGTACATTGGCTTTTGCACATTGTGGATGTGTATTGTAACAGACTAATAAAGGTATTTTTGGTGACTTATTTACATGATTGTGTGATCCTCTTTGAACTGCTGTGCTGTAAATGTTTAACTGAGTAAATGCATTTAAACTGAAACTACCAAAGGAAGATGAAAGCTGAACTCACGGAGCACACCGACCGGACGTCTAAAGACATGTCTGATCTGCAGAAAATAACCAGACCTCCATCAACTCAGGAAGAGCAGGTGAAATAAAACACACTAAATAGTCATTTAAATGATTTAATGGAAAAATAATGCAAAAAGATGTAAGATACAGGGAAATTGTATTTCAAAATACTGTAAAAAATGTTTTTGGAAAGAAGCTTTTTTAGAGAAATCTGTTTTTTATTAAAATACAACACTTTTAGTTTATGGACTGATTGACTTGTTGCTAATTAGCATGCATATTACTTGCATATTGCCTGATTTTATGTACTTATAAAGCACATATTAATACTTATTCTGCATGACCATATTTTATATAAAACTTAACAAACTATACCTTACTAACTATTAATAAGCAGCAAATCTATTGAGGGGAAAAAAAGTCATACATAAATAGAAATTGCACTTGAAAATGAGTGTGACCTGATTTTAATTATTCCTTTCATGCATTTACAATTAAATTTTTATTAATGTTAAAATAGTTTTTTAAAATCTCTTTGTAATCGAATTATAAATTTTTTTGATTTAAATATTGATGTCTTCTTCATTTAATATTAGTTAGTTTGTTTGTACATATGGGTGTTTTAATGTTTACATGAACTATGCTTATGACATAATAAGACTGGAAATGTGTACCGGTTGTTAGTTTTTGCTGTATTTGATTATTAATTAATTAAAATGCATCTAGACATTATTATTATTATACATTACATTATTATTTTAATACATTATTATTATTTTTAAACTTCTGATGACTTAGAGTTTCATTTCAGTATCAACTTTTAGATGTTCATCCTAAAATCCAATTGATTATAAGTTAATAAAAATAATGATAATGATGATTATTATTTTAATATTGAAATTATATGTAGCATTCACAATGGTAATAATACTAGTTATTTTATTTATTAACTTTAGTAAAATGACACCCAAATGAGTCAAATAAATATTAAATACAAAGATTTTTGGAGTATGTTATTTATTTTTTCCGGCCTTTCTACTTTAAAAGTTCACATTTAATTCAACGTGTTACTTTCTCTTTGTAATTGTTCATCAAATTTACTGTGTAGGGGGGTCTGAGAGAATTTCAGGAGTAAATCATGCACCAAATCATTGTTTTATATATATATAAAAAGATAAAAATAAAAATGCATTTTGAAGTTAAAACATATGGATAGAAACAATGCATTCTTTTTCTTCTACTTCTTCTTTAAGAATTGTTTTTTTTGGAAACGTAGATTTTAAGCTTCATTAAAGTCACATCTCTTCTTCTGCAGAGGGGTTGATGAATATGAAGGGGTCCTTTAAGAAGGTTCTGGATTTGAGTATTTCTGGGAGACTCTCATAATGCTGGAATCAAGCCAATAACCTTCGTTAGACAGGTCCTATGAGGTTGTTAATTGTTGCTTAAATAAGGTGATGGTATTGAATATATGATCACTGACTGAATTACAAATGAGTACCTGTTGTGCCCTGCACTTTGATTTGTGGAACAGAAATGTCCCTGTTATACTTGCATGGAAACAGGCTCTGTGGACTTTCTTAATGCACATTGCTTAGGGGTTTATTTGTGAATTATTCCATCAGTGCAACAGTGAACAGAGTGTTTCTCATCATAATATAATTTTATAAAGTTTATAAAACATGCTCTGAAACAATTTTTCCTTTTAAATCCAGAGCCTCGTTGCATTTCTTCTTGTGTCTGTGAGGGTCGCAGCTGGATGTGCGTATCCCAGAATCCCTGCAGGGCGACGCTCTTCCTGACCCTGACGCTCGTCTCAGAGTTCAGAAACTCCTCAGTCACTTTGATGAGGCAGTATCGGTGAGAGTCTCTGTGTGTTTGTGGGCAAAATGTCAGTGCATAGATTACATTTTACATTTTTCTGTGAGATGATATATATATATATATATATATATATCTATATATATATATCTATATATATAATATAATTATACATTGTATAATTTTTATTACTTTTTATCATTTATAATTGATTTTATATTTAATGAAAGTTTAAAATATATATATAGTATATATTGTTATATATTACATATTATAGAAATATGTGTATATACATAACATTTTGTGATTTAAATTTTACAGTATTAACATATAATTAATTATAATTTTACAATATAATATAATTATAATAATACAATTTAATAACATTAATAATATAATAAATGTAATTTCTGAATTTCTAAATATATAGTTATATATTACATATTATAGAAATATGTATATAAATGTAACAAAAATGTACTTTTTATTTTAATAGTGTGTAGTGTATATATATAGATATTACCTAATTCTATTACAATACAATTATAATATAATAGTTAAATATAATATATTTTCCACTTTTTTTTTTTATTGTTATATATTGTTATATATTACATATATATATAATTATAAAATATGTATATAAATGTAACCAAAATGTATACAATTTTATTTTATAGTATATGTATATATATTATACCAATAAATATACTAAATATAAAAGTATTTTATATTTTCAGTATTTATTATTATATATCATTATATATATTTGCATACTTTTTTATAAATGTGTAAAATTATATATGATTATAAATGTATGTATGTGTGTGTGGTTTGTATATAATTATATATATATATATATATATACCATACCACATTTTCTTTTTTTTATTTATTGATGTAAAAAAAAATACATTTCTCAATTTGAATGTGTACTTTTAATGTCTGTGGTTTTGCTAAAACTGTCATGTGACCCCTGAGGCTCACGATCTGATTGGTTGCGTGGTCACTTCCACTTCTCTTTCCAGGTATCGTACACTGAGTCCTGTGGCTCGATGCACTTGAGAAACACCTATAGCAAAGTTCATTTCCTTCCTATATTTCTCTGCGGGACGGAGGTGTCCTGTCCAGTCCATAGCAAGTCTTCATCACTGTTGGACACCCAGAGAGCTTTGATGGGTACAATACTAAAATCATCCATTTATCATTTATAAACTTCGACGCCATGTTTCAATTCATAAGAGCTTTTTATTGTGGAATAAAGATCTGCTGCTGATGGCCCTTAAATGAAGTTAAATCAGTTTACACCAAACCGAATGCAGGTTGATGCTGCGGCTGCTGGTGTCAATCAGTGGGAGGGCCCCCGTGTCCTGCGGTTTATGATCCCATAACCCCGCCCCTCACACTCTGACACACGCCTCCTGGAGGGGATGGATGTGGTTTTTCCGGTGACCCTATCCAGGCGCAAGAGCAGAGTGGGTGGAGCGTGGGGTGGTGGAAGTGAGGGCGTGGGTGTGGAGCTGAGCTAACAGAGCCCATCCCAGGCTCTGAGAGGACGGTTGCTTTCCAAAAGCGGATTTTACATCAGTAACGCCTGGCAACCCTACAGGCACGAGACAATACATAACCAATATATTTCAGAATGATTTTTGCTGGTAATTTAATACTAAGGCAGCGCTGAGACTGTTTTGATGATTGCTTTTATTGGTTATTATTTCGGTTTTCCCTAACAAGCATCTCACCTGGGTAAACTGTGGCGTGATAAGTGTTTTAACAGCATCTCACAATTCAGACTTTTTCTCTTGAACATTTTCTAGATATAAACTTTTCGAGATATAATTTTTTTAAATATATACACTACCAGTTCTGCTCACCAAGCCTGCATTTGTGTTTTGGGAAATTCAGAAATACGCAAACAACAGTAATATTTGTGAAATATTTTACTATTTAAACAGCTGTTTTTCCTAATGTGAATATTTTTGTATAAAAAATGTTCATTTATTTTCTTTTCTCTGTGATCAATGCTTGAATTTTCAGCATCATATATATATATGATATATATATATATATATATATATATATAACTTTAGATTATATTGCATATCGCTGTATATTAACTAAATTAAATTTATGTCATTAACTGATTACAAATACTTTTTCTTGTGTTCGTTTGGTAAAACAGTATGGGAAAAATAATAAAAATTTTTTACTCCCCATTTAATTTTTATTTCACATGCTATTTGTTTGTATTTCTTGCAGTAACAACAAGCAACTTAATAGTCATATGGCCCAATTTGGTTGGAAATGTTTGAAAATAAAATTAGTTTTTCAAAAAAGTAAATATATAAATTTTGTGGGGTCTAATATTGTCAAAGATTTAAAATATATAAAGGGTAACTTTTTTTTAATTTGTATTGCTGAGCCCTAAAAAGAGTTACATGCCACAGAAACAGAGATGAATTAATTATTCAATTACAAGCTGTTAATTTTCTTTCTCCTGAATTAAAGTTTGTTCCAAGTGTATTAACATGAAACCTTTTAAAAAATATAGTCTAATGGTTACTAATGTGAGGTAACTGAGGCAGAACAGGATATTGCCACAATCACTGTGTTAGTTTTTTGTAAACCGTGAAATTATAAATTTTCCCAGATAAATGTGTTTGGTTTTTTCAGGGGCATGTTCAGAGCAGGGAGTCCAATTCAGGTGTGATTCATCAACTTTTGCCTGCAGACGAAGAAGCTTTTCCCCACCTTGTTGGTCGATGAGGAGAGAAGTGTTCAGGATTTAAAATCTTCATTATTTATGAATTTTTTTGGGTCAGATCTGGTGTTTTTTATATGTTCGTCTTCTTAAAGAGTTTTCAGGTGTTATCCAGGACACACGTTTTCTCAGCAGAAACGGCTCTGAGTTTTGTGTCAGTTAAGCGTGTTCTGGCTGTAGATGGGTCAGCCTTATTTGGATAGAGTTCAAACTGGCCTCCGCTGCTATTCCCCGCTCCATCCAAACCGGCATCATGGCGAGTGTGAGTTTTCTCAAATCAACTCTTTCGCTATAATCACAGGGCTAATTAAATGTATTACATTTAAAAACAAAACTGTTTTTTATGTGGGGGGGGGGGGGGGGGGGGGAATATTCTGTTAGCAAGCTGTAATTTTATATACATCATTACTCCAGTCTTCAGTTCCACATGATCTTCCAGAACTCATTCCTATATTGCTGAATTTGCTGCTCAAAAGACATTTCTGATTGAATTGAATTTAAAAGTAGGTCTTCTCATTCAGAGTTTGTGTCTGTTGCCTTGGGTTGTGGTTTCAGGGCCGGGGGTTTATGGAGGTTGAGTGAGCTGTTGATGAAGCTGCTAATGTTCTTCACTGAGGTTCTTCTGACCGGGAGAGAAAATCTGTGTGCCCTCCTGTGATTTGGTCAGATCGCTCCTGGGTGTCATGGCTGATCCGCCGCCCGTCCTTGAGAGAACCTTCCCACGGTTTATAATACCAACACAAGGTCATGCCAAACTATAAGACTTTTTTATTCAAAATTTGCAATACTGAGTTTATATCTCACAATTTGTGCTTTTTTTGTCTCACAATTCTGAGTTATGTCTCTCACAGTTAACGATTTTTTCCTGTGAATCCTCGGTTTATAATCTCACAACAGTTTTTTTTTTTTGTAAACCTGACAGTCACATTCCTGAATGTCTGATGTCCTTTTCTTGGCACATCTGGGTTTATCATTATTCTCACCAGTATTAAGATGTTTCTTTCCTTCTTGTTCTTCTTCCTTGTGATTCTCAGTTTATATCTCAGACAATTCTGACTTTTTTTCTCCACAATTTCCAGAAAAAAAAGAAAAAAAAAGAGACATTACCCTTTCTCACAATTCTGAAAAAAAAAAGAAAAAAAGAATTACCTTGTTTATTGGAAGGCATAAAATTGTTTTTGTTTGACATTGGAATTGGTAAAATTTTATTTATTGATTCGTTATTGAATTAAATAGAGTGTTACCTTTATTTTTTTTTTTTTTTTATTATGATTTGTTTTTTTGTGTGATTGTTTTGTAATATGTTTTTTGTTTTTTTAGTATTGTTTTTTTTTTATGATTATTGAATTTTTTTTGTTATGGATTTTTTTTATGTATTTGTAATTATTTTTAAATGGGGCAATCAAACATTATTTAATGTGTACAATTAATATGTTTTTCAAATGTGTGTGTGTGTGTGTGTGTGTGTGCAATGCCTGTGTGTGGGGTGTTGTGTGTGTGTGTTGTGTGTGTGTGTGTGTGTTGTGTGTGTGTGTTCAGGAGGTGGCGTCAATCCTGTGTGATTCTGAAGTGTAACGCATCCAGGGCTGTGTTCATTAAATGGAGCTTCCAGGATTCAGGCTGTCCAGTCAATTCAGAGCGGAATCTCATCTATCCACACCTGACCTCTTCTTCCTCACACAAGCACTGACCACAGATAACACCAACCCCACACACCCACACCCATCCACCATCCCACATCCTCAGGAGGTGCAGACACCAACAGACACCCACACACCGCCAGTCCACCCATCACGACCATTCAGTAAAAGTTACACACTTATTAGTGTAACGCACAAGGACACCGAATACACACTCACTGGTGAGCGAAACGCAGAGAGGGGGGGGGGGACAGAGACTACAAGAGTCAGACACATTGGACACACTCACAACACTTACACACTATGTGGGACAGACACACACATCAGACTCACACAACGACACTTACAACACTGGGTCAAAGGACACGACGCGCAAAGAAACAGAAAAAAAAGTGCATGCACACAACACCCACCACACAAACCCCACACACAACACATGCCCACCACACACACCACACAAAAACACAAGAAACACCCTTTTTTGTTTTTCAACCCCAAAAACACTAACAACACACACACACACACACAACACACACTCTGACACACCTCACTCTCACATGACACACCCACACACTCACAGGCCGCATACACACACACCACACACCCCCGAACACAGCACCACCCATACACAACACACACTCACTCACACTGCACACACACACACACACAAGATCACTACGAAGACACTCACTACAGGCCATACACACACACACTACACACACAAATCACTCTCACACGCTCACACACACACACGAACACACCTCTCTCTCTCCTCTCCGTCTCACCTCTCCGTCACACAAACACAACACACACACCACAAGAAACACCGTTAATAATACCAAATTCACCCCCCATTTTCATTACAAAACTTGTTATACATTACAAACTTGTATAAATTTCTGTCTTCTAAAGTTAGACAAAATGTACGTTATGCTATTTTTCCACAGTGATGATTTTTTATGTTGAAAAATAATTATGTGCAAAAAGAGAAAGACATAAAAACACCATAAAAATATCAAACATTGAACAATTTCTTCATATGGGATTTGAATGACACAAACTTAATTAATAGAACAAATTTAATCGATCCGACTTTGTTTAGCTTGTAATATAGTGTGAGAATCTATTATAGTTTGTATTAATTTCAAACATTATATTTTAATATTTTTTTTCAATTATTTATTATTTTTTTTTTTAAGTAGTTTTATTTGTTTGTTTTTTCATTTTTAAATGTATGCTTCTTGTAATAACTTACTGTAAAACTGTTTAATAATAACCTATATAGGTTATTTCTATAAATTTTTATTTTAGATTTAATTATTTTTAGTACATCTCTACTTTAAATGAAAATTAGGAATGTTGCCCATGGTAACTAGATGCAATCAAATCAGGTTTAAGTTTCTTTTAATATTTTATATTTATTTCAGTTAAAACGTTTATTGTATTATCAAAATATATTTTGTAATTTGGTAATAAATGTTTTTTTTAGTGGATTGAGTTGTTTAGTTAAATCTCCCATTTGTAATAAATGTTAAAATAAAACCGTTGCGCATGAATAACTTCTCCAATTTTCTAGTTTTTATTTTTAATCTGTTTATGTTTCATTTATGTAGCTTAAACAATATTTTCAATATGCCAAGATCGTGGGTTCGATTCCCAGTGATTGCATGAACAGATGAAAAACAATGGATATTTTGAATACAATGCAAGTCAGCAAATGCATGAATTACATTGTAATGCGATATATTGTGATATTTCCCAAAGGCAAACACTCAGAGACAGTGTTAATTTGTGTGTGTGTGTGTGCAGTCTGTGGGGTTGTTGTACAGCAGGAGGTTGTTGGAGGATCAAGGTGTGTGTGTTGGGTTCCGTGAAGATCACACAGTGGGGTTGTTGTTCAGGTACTGCTGACCTTTTTCTACGACATAGCATTACACACACACAACACACTCACCACGCAACACACCCACCCACCCACACACACTCAACACCCAGTCGCTGTGTGTGTGGGTCTAGGCTGTGTGTGCTGATGCCATCAGAGGAACTGGAGAGGAAGCTCTCCATCGTTTTTCTTCCTTTCATTCGATCGGTTTTTCACTTTCACTAAAATACAAAAACTGGACGTAAAAAGAAAATTTCAAAAACATAATAACTCCTTAAAGAATTCATAAAAAAAAGAAAAAAAAAACTGATAAAAAACTGGAGAATCAAATAAAATAAACATAAAAACAGTCAGGGAGTGAACCACAAAAGAGCATTTAAATAAGTTTCATGAAATGTCACAAATTCATATACAGATGAACTGAACTTGGGTTGGGTTGTTTTTTTTTTTGTCTTTCATGTCATCATAAAACAGCAGCATAACCTATCTGTTATAGTTTAGGTGTTTGATAAAATTACACAAACCAGTTTCATCATATTAATATTTAATTTAGTATATTAACATTAGTATTTGTCAATTATAAGTAATAAAGGTGAAAAGTCTGAGTATATTTCGGAATATAAGTCTGTTAAATGCTTTTATGGAATTAATTATGTACGTTTTTTTTCTTATCAGAGGACAGAAAAACATATGTTTGAGTTATTTCACAATAAACAAATTTAAATTGTTGCCTATATTTTGTGCAATTACAATTATTTAAATTGATCATGTTTTATTTTGTAACTACTGTTTATTATAAATCATACACTGTCAGAATTAAAAGGTTGCATTTTACAGGTGGCACCTGTTCAGTCCCTATATGAAACTGAAACCCATGGTTTTATGAGAACAACTATCAGCTGACAACAGTCCAGTTGTAAAAAGACATTTTCCATCGGTTTCCACGTACAGTTACTGTTGCAGTGCTCTCAGCTCATGCGCTCACTTTGTAAAATATGGCTCTAATAAACGACGCAGTTCAGCGGTGGCGTGAATGTTAATGTCCTGATTTCATGGATAACAAACTGTTAAATGGTTGATCATTACCCATTTATCACATCTTAAGAATTTAATTCACGTTTGTAAATCGTTGGTCGAAAGTGTGCGTCTGCTACCCGCGGTGCACTTCTGGGATGGCGGGTGCGCGTCCGCTGGGGGCCAACGCCTGGTGGAAGTATCGGGTATAGTATCGAAACAAAATGAGGAGGATTGTGTACGTCGCCCACTTGTGTCCCCGCAGGGGGGGAGCAGAGGACCACCGACACGGGGACGGGAACAACACCACGTCCGGAGACCAAGGGGGAGCGAAAGGAACAAGCGCTCGAGATGCACGGGGGTCGGCGGGCGGGGCGCCCGCACCCAACCACAACAACCAGGGGTCGAGTCAGACTTGGTTAGATTTGTCGCTCAAAACAAATCGGCGATTTTTTGCATTTTAACTCTTAAAAACATATTTATATTTTTTAACAAATGTATTTTCAAAAGTGGATTTACATACATTTAATCATTTTTCCAAATGACTTAAAACTATTTGTATAAAGCACACGGGACAATGACTGCGGAACCATGCAAATTAGGAACAACATGCAAAAGGCAGCAGCCCCTCTTGTTAGGTGGTGCATTTGTAGGTTAGCATGCACTGAAGTTTGGCTCCCCGGGTCCCCATCGTCCGGCGGGGTGTTTCGTTTATTTTAGGTTTTTACATTGGCGATTGGTAGTTGCAACTGGAAAACCATGCGGACATCCGTCAGCCGTCATGCCCTCACCGTCTGCGTAGCCCTCATCTGTATTTCTATTGTAGTTTGCAATGGAAAACCATTGGTTCAGTATGAGTCAGCTCGGAATCGGAGACAGGTGAAGAGCTCCTGATTTATTATATGTTCCGTTGTTGTCGTGATACGGCTGGTGGGGCGATTGGTGAAGTTTCGCTCTCCGCCGCATCGGTGCAGATTCTCCGTGCCGGACACGTCATCCCGGTTCGTAACGGTATTAGGGTTCCACGCGCTCTGGATGTTTCCGTTCGTCCGTGTGCTGCATCAGGGCGGGATGCGATTGACGGTCTGCGCGCTTCGGTATTCGCGTGTCGAGTAGGTTGATCGGTTAACGGAGTAAGGAGGAGTCTCCATCCCTCCCCACACCCGCTCGCGCTCTTCCGCGTCTCTACCGTGACTGTCCTTCGCCGTTAACGGGGCTGCACCGGGGGTCCCGCGGCTCTGATGGCGATGGCGGCGGCGCCCGAGCAGGAGGATGTGGACCGGCGGCCCATCAGAAGAGCCCGATCCAAGAGCGACACACCGTACCTGACCGAAACCAGGCTGTCCTACACACTACAGACAGGTGAGTGTGGGTGTGCACTGCTGTACTGTACTATAAATACCATGCTACTCTCATATATACCATGGTACTGAATGATTTTAGTTTTGGGGTGGGTGTGGTACTGGAAGTGCAAGTGTAGAGTGATATTATATTGGTACTGGTTTCAGTTACACGTGCTTTTCCATATTATTGTCCTAAATATTAATACTGAGCGACTAACATATAGACATGACAGCACTTAAAGAATACCATGGTATATACACATTTTGATATGGTACTAAATTATTACAATATAGCTTTTAATAATTGTGCATACCATACTCCAAAGTACTACTTCAAAAATTCCAATATTACCATGGTACATGTCTAAAAAGACAGTATTACCATGGCACTGGATCATTATACCGTGTCCAAAAACAATAATACTCTGGTACTGAGTGATGAGACATGACCAAATACCACAGTACTTCAAGAATACCATGGTATATTCACTCTGATAAGTTGCCAAATACACATGTGCCATTATATTTGCATACTGCTTATTTACACTTGTACATTTACACCAAGGCACTTCAAGGAATGTATATGTCCTAAAACATGGTATTACCATGGTACTGGATGATTGCTTTATCCATATGGTACTATTTACATGTTACTCCTAAGCACTTTGAAGAATACCATGGTAAAGTATGATAAAAAGGAATACTATGGCACTAAATGATTAGACATGACCAAGTGTCATAGTACTTAAAGAATACTGTGGTGTTTTAATATGGTAACAAATGTACATATGCCATTATATTTACATAGCTACTTCAAAAATACCATGGTGCAATGACATATACCATATTATTTACCATATTTACTCCAAGCTACTTCAAGGAATCCCGATATTACCATGGTATATGTCCAAAAATGATTGCTATGTCTATATACTACAATATTTACTCAAATACTACAGAGGATACCATGATATTACCATGGTGTAGTGATTAACATGAGCAAACATGATCTTTATATTAGCGGTATTATGTTTCAGATCTTCAGTTCTGTCACTCTCATCTCAGTCCAAGCCTGTATGACTGGATTAATACACTAAAGGAGATGTTTAGGCAGAATGGATGAGCTTTATTTTCCATGCAGTGAAAGCAGGTGGTGATTAATCCTCTATTTAAGCTCTGTAACTCATCTGTAGGACTCGTGCATTATATTGTGTGAGGAACTGAGCAGAACTCAGCAGCTGAACATCTCCATCACAGATCTCAAATCCTGCAGTTGCTTTATTCCTAATAGGAATAGTTCTGCCAAAAATGAACATTTGTTGAAAATGTCCTCACCCTCAGAGCATCCAAGATGTAGGTGAGTTTGTTTCTTTATCAGATTTGGAGAAATGTAGCATTGCATCAGTTGCTCACTGCTAGTGAATGGGTGCCGTCAGAATGAGAGTCCATACAGCTGATAAAAACATCACAATAATCCACAGCACTCCAGTCCATCAGTTAACATCTGGAGAAGACAAAAGATGAAACACATCCATCAGCAAGATGTTTTAAACTCAAATACATAGAGTCCATAATCTGGTCTGAAATCTGCACCGTTTTAGTCATTTTAGTACATGAACTTTTAGTAAGTGCATGTTTATTCTAGCGTGTTGTTGTGACAAAACTGATTACTCCAGTGTGAGTGTGATGACATGATAGTGAAGCAGTGATGGATGGCACTGTGAGCCACAGGCTGGTTTTCTTTCCAGCGCTGCAAGTGTAAAGTGTTGTTTCTGTTTCATCTCATTAGTGTTTTCCAACACGTTCTCACTCCCAACTCGTCTCACATTGACCCTTGGCATCGCTTTTTGACGCTCATTGCTTTGTTGTTTGCCTTATGTGTTGATCAAGATGCATTTAAAGGGATACTCCTCCCCAAAATGAAAATTTTGTCATTAATCACTTACCCCCATGTCGTTCCAAACCGTTAAAGCTTAGTTCGTCTTCGGAACACAATTTAAGATATTTTGGATGAAAACCGGGAGGCTTGTGACTGTCTCATAGACTGACACAATTAAATACACGTAGAAACAGCGCGTCCTTGTGGTGCGGATGATACAGAAGAGCATATACAGCATACGGTGATATGGAGAGACACAGAGGAGACTGTTGACAAAGGAATTATTGAATAAAGTCATTATTTTTGTTTTCTTCACTTACAAAAAGTGTTTCCGTCGCTTCGTATAACCCTGATTGCACGTCTGATGGCAGATGGGGTATTCTAATGACGACTTTCATACCTTTTATGGACCTTGACACTGTTATTTATTTGGCAGTCTATGGGACAGTCACAAGCCTCCCGGTTTTCATCCAAAATATCTTAAATTGTGTTCTGAAGACAAATGGAGCTTTTAAAGGTTTGAAACGACATGGGGGTAAGTGATTAATGACAAAATTTTCATTTTGGGGTGGAGTATCTCTTTAAAGGTTTGCATGCATTTGTCAAAATAGAAATCATTTTATATAAATGTATATTTTCATAGATATTTTGGAGCCCCTAACCCCACCCCTACCCTAAACCTACACACTTCTAAACAATATAAAACACGTAAGAGTCAAATAAAAGTATGGTCACAGCAAATGGAGACGGTGATCGGTTTGCCTCGGAAGACTTGGAATATGAATATTACTTTTTGAATAAATTTTGACTAGATGTATCTGCCTGCTACAGTATATCCTGTGTTATATATCAACAAATGCTTAGGTTTAGGGGATGGGTTACGTGCTCATAAATGTGTAAATAGTGTAATGTAAATAAAATTGTTGTGACTGTTAACATAGAAAAATCACACCCCAACATATATGCAATAATGACAAAATTATTACCCAATATATAATTTAATCATGATGATAAAATTTCTATATAATTTCTCAAATTTTACATTTTTCAAACTTTATTTGATAGATAATCTGAGTTGTGGATATGATGTTTATTTTTACATTTTACAAACTTTATGTTTGAAAATCTCATGATCGTGTTCAGTCGCTCATGATCACTATCCAGTAAAGTAGTATTATTTCTATACTATTATAGTATTTTATTAATATTTTAAATTATATATTTGTTTTTTAGTTAATTTGAATTTAAGTTTAAATAATTTTGTTGTGTCCTTAGTTTTTAATATGTATATTTCTGATTTAGCCTTTAATTCATTTTTATTTAAGTTTTAGTAATTTTAGCATTTCAGTTTCTACTTATTTTATGTTTGAGTTTATCATCATTTATTATATTCAATTGAATGAAAACTATTTTTAATAGTTTTAGTTATAACAGCACTGCTCAATAAATAGTTTTAGTTTTAGTTAAGTATTATTTCCAATACCATTATAGTATTTATTTTGAATTAGCTTCTATTTTTATATTTTCAGTTTATTATAATATTTCCAATGTAAATTTAGTTTTAATTTTAGTTTTTAATTTTAGTTTAGGTTTAAGTAATTTTGTTGTTTATTTTTTTGTTATTTTTATGATTTATTGACCAGTGTTGTTATCGTTAAACTAAAACTATTAAACATTATTTTCATTAATTGAAATAAAGCTAAAATAAAATAAAAAATATTAGATGAATAACTTAAATTAAGAAACTTAAAATAAAATAAAGCTAAATATAAATATGTTTTGTGAAAGCTCAACAAAATGTAAAACTTACATTAAAATTAAACTGAAAATATAAAAATCTATTCTATTTAGCTTTATTTTTTTATGTCAGTTTTAGTAATTTTTAGTTTCTTAAGTTGAAGTTTTTCATCTAATAATTGAATTTATTTCAGCTTTTTTCAATGTTTTTAGTTTCAGTTAAAATAAGAACCCTGCTGAAGTGTTTACTAGTTATATTTTGCTCTGTGTTGTGCTTGTGGTTTGAATGAGCTGATAGATCAATATGCTGTGAGACTGTCCAGACACAACACACACTCATCTGATACTCATACACACACCCACACACACACACACACACACACACCGCTCTGCAGCCATCGTCCCCACATCCCGTGTGTGTGTATATCTGCTCAGAATGCGCCAATCAAACTGAAAGCATGTGCTAGAATGTCAATGTATTACGCTAATGCTGTGTTGTGTGTGTGTGGTGTGTGTGTGGTGTGTGTGTGTGTGTGTGTGTGTGTGTGTGTGTGTGTGTGTGTGTGTGTGTTACGGGGATACAGTTGCATAACATCATGGATTAAACTGTTTGTCTATGCGTCAAGCAGAAGGATGAGTTACAAAACACTGGTTCTGCCTCACGGCTGTTCAGATCTTCATGACCATCATTCGCTTTGTGCTTTAAATGCTGTCATTTAATGAAATTAGTGTGCATTTGTAGTCAATTTAGTGAATGAAGCAAAAATAACTGTTTTTCCCAGGAACATATATTAGGTAAGTGGGTAAATCATTATTCGTATGTATCCAGGTCACATTTTAACCCAAAAAGGTATGATGATTTTGTATAAAGGAAAGTTATCTTTATATATATATATATATACAAAATGAAATACAGTTTTATTTGACACCATTTAACATTATTCGTTCATTCTTTTCTTCTTATTTTTTATTGTTATTCTTTGTTTGGTAAAGTCACATATAGTACATCAGATAATTTCACATTCATCATTGCTTTTCCATACATTTTTCCAAATAACATTTTACAAAACCAAGACAAAATGCAAGAGGGAAATAAAGATAAATATATAAAGTAAACAAAAATAAAAAAGACAGTAAAGAAAATATACACAATAAACAACATACGTCACATTTCACCCCAAAATATTTTTTATATTATATAGACAGTAAAGAAAATATATATTATATTATATTATATTATATTATATTATATTATATTATATTATATTATATTTTAGACCTAATTTCAGTAGATTAATTTAGAAAGGAAAGAGAAGATATATCATGGGTATTAATATCCTTAATCCATTTTGACCAATGTAAATTAAATTATTATTATTATTTATTTTTTGTAGTATTATAGAAAAAAACTTTTTTTTCTATTTAACTTCTTTTTTATATCAGAAATGATAATTTGAGTGTAAAGTTATAATGAATGCAAATTCAAAAAAATCCTAATGGATCCAAAAAAAAAACTTATATTTTTGCTACATTTGTCATTTTTTTTATTATTATTTTGGGGTTGCATGTGACCTGAATTTTGTGAGATTCACCTGATTCTCTCTCCCACACACACACACACACACACACACACACACACACACACGCTCTCAATGCATACAGCATTGTGCACACAAAGAAAACACAGATGCGAGAGAAAGGCACACATGCAAACACACAAACATATGATTAAAGTCACGCATGCCACAATTAATCATGTGGGGGTTCATTTTCTCATAAACACAATTAGCGCCAGAGATTGCCATCTGCTGGAGATTTTAGGATAAAAGGCATGAGAAAGAATATTCATTCCAGCATGTGAGTCATGGTTTGGCTTATCCTGGATAATATTTCATCTGCACATGTTCCTCAGGCTGTTCTGGGGCCAGTTTAGTGAAGCAACCGCAAAATCAGAAGATCTTAAAACAGAAGTGATCAAACCGCTGCGCACTTAACCACCAATATTTAACCTTTATTAGTCAATGTTTAAGGCATTCTTATTATTTTATTAGGATTAATCAAGTACCACAGTATTCCTATATGGCAAAAATATATATTCTGGCCAAAATCTATTTTAAATAAATGCTAAATATATGTTGTAAACAGTGAAGCTGAATGAAATACATTTTTGAAATTGGAAATATATTTAGTTTCTTTGACAAACCAAAATCTATTTCAAAATCAATTTGGGGGCAAGAAAACAGGAAAGATTTTGATTTAATAACATTTTTTTTTACATAGGCCTCTTAAATATTGTAATTTTTTAGAACATTGTAAAGTAAGAATTTTTTTTTTCAAATGTGTTATATATATATATATATATCTATATATATATATATATAATATATCTATATATCACTATATATATATATATATATACGTATAAACAACACATTTTTGTCTTCAGATGTGTTGCATCAATATATTTCCTTGGATTGAAACATATTCTTTTAAATGCATTAAAATATGTATTTTAATTATTAGAATATATTAAAAAATATACAAAAATAGGCACAAATATATTTACTAAAATATGTTTCAAAATATAATATTTTGTATTTTTTTTTGGTATATTCGGAAACATTTAAAAAAGTGTGTGTGTGTGTGTGTGTTTTGTGGGGGTTTTTTGTTTTTGTGTTTTGTTTTTTTAATGCAACAGTAAACTATATTTTTTAACACAGTACTTTTTAAAGGGGAGAATCCGTGGCGACTAAAAAGTTAAATCTGTCAAAAGATAACATAACGTGTATATTAAATATCTATATGGTAGGAATTTATAAAGATATATAAGGTCATGTAGATGTTAAATTACATAATTTTCTATGCCCTGCAGATATTAAGGCAGTATTTCTCAAAAGGATTGGACACATTCAGTCTTTGGGAAAATGGTTAACGTTATTATATTTTTATTTTGGTAGCCTACGGGTTTCAGTAACCGCAGCCTCTAGCGGTGCGACACCGTTCGAAACACGGTGACGTAGGCGGGGTTTCTCGGTAGATCCGGTGTGGATCCGGACCGATCTGGACTGTGTGGCCAGCGAAAATAATACTATGGTGAAGGCTTGCCGCTCACGCTGCTTGGTAACACACAAACTGTCATTAAAAAAGATGTAGTTTAATTTAAAATTGTTTTAAAGCAATAATACAACTATACAGTAAAATAGAGCCATAGACGTTAACGGCTGTTTAAATGCCTACTGGCCGTGTTAATATTTATGAGCGTATTACAGCGCCTTCCAATGAAGTGGGCCGGGTCAAGCTGCCTCATTAATATTTATGAGCCAAGCCTTCCATATTAACAACAGCTTCCAATCGGATAGGCGTGCGAGACGAACGTCACGTTCGGTTATTAATATTCATAAGACGAGCTCCCGCTGTTGTAGGATCGACGAATTTGCTCCCGTTAACGGTTGATTCCGGTCCGCGTATTTTTAAGACATTGCGTCACGTTGATGAATTTGAAGAAATGCTACCGAAAGGCGCATCCGTCCGCTTATAATAAACAAATCTGCGCCAGGCACTTGAATATGCGCACGGAAGACCGGTAACGGTGGGTTTAGAGACGCGGTATATTAAAGAAAACACCGAAGTGGATCACATCAGCGTGTATTTGTGTATATATACACACACGGTTATACTCAGGTGGGCCAAACGTTTTGCGCGTGGCGTCGGTGGTCGGTGATGTAAACCCGGTTTGCGCGGCTCGGGATGATCGGTGAGGCTCATGCACGCGCTCTTCCGTTCGATATCCGCACCATCCCGGGGTGTGACAGATAGACACGGCTCCGCCGCCGCTGAGCCCATGGCGGGTCCCGCATTCACCGGAGCGCACGGGACCTGGATCACATCCCGGTTACGGGAGGACGCGTCATCTTCTTCATCGTTATCATCGTCGTCGTCCGCAGAGAAACCGCGCAAACGGAGAGCATTTAACCTGGTCAGACTGCGGCAGCCCACCGCCCCCGGTAACAACAACACCCCGTTTGTGATCTCCGGTCATATCAAGCACATCTGCAGTAACTGCAGCCGCGGGAATGACATCCGGGACGGTGAGTGAGAACGGGCCCGACCGAACCGCGCTGGAGAATAAAAATAGTGTTTTTTTTTTATTTTTTTATTTTGGCCTATTTGACATTACAGTGTACATGTTACTGGTAAAAATAATAATAATAATAATAATAAAAATAAATAAAAAAATACATATATATATATATTGCTTATTTTTAAAAATATAACATTATATAAAGTATAATTTAAAATAAAATGTATTATGCAACGTATTGTTTTTTTTTAGCTTGCAATATTTCCATTACTAGCAAGAGATTAGTTAGCCATTCATGTACTTTTATGTTCGTAATTAATATTTAAGTTTTTTTAATTTTCATTTATTGCACTAATGCGTTAACTGTAGATACTGTAATGTTCAGTGTAAAATGTAAAAAATGTTAAAGTCAATTCCTATTAAATCACCTGACCATATACAGTAAAAAATAAGTTTACTTTAAAATACTGTGTGGGTTTCGGAAGTAAAACGTTATTATTTATGATATTCATTAAGGCAATGCATGCACTTTTACAATAAAATAATGTTTTTTTTTGTAAACGGAAAATATGAATCAGAGTAATTTACAATGAACAACAGGATGTGTTGCATCATATTAAATTAATATTAATTCTATATATAAAAATAATGCGAAACAAAAATTATAATTAAACAATTTAACTAAGAAAAGTTATATATAAATATATTAGATATTGTATTTTAATTTATAATTAAATATTATTTATATACACACAATTGAATTATAAGCTAAGTACAAACAGTTTTTGTTTAATTTGTTTATTGCAATATTTATTTGCTGTGATTTGTAGAATTTTTGCTCAGTGTATTGTTGATTTCATATGCTTTATTATATGATGTCATGAACCCTGTAATGTCAAGTGTGATCTAATATGTGGATAAGTTAATACGCAGGGATTGAATTTTTGGGAAATTCATATTTTATTGGTTTGTTGTCATATATTCATGCGTTGTGCATCCTGGTTGTTTGTGTTACCTGATGACCTACATTCATCGGTCAGATGTAGAGCCGAAGTGAACGCTCAGCCTCCTTCAGCAGAAAAGCTTTACCTGCTGACCTGTTTTAATGCACAAGCCTATTTTTACCCCAGGGCCGCTGACATCCGGGTGGCGAATGGATCCAGAAAGCTTCCAGTTTTCCCAGCGGAGGTTTCCAGTGATTTCAGAGCAGCTGTTGTGCGGTTTACAGTTACAGTCATTAAATTTAGCGTTGTTTTTTTCGCTTAACTAATGTATGTTTCTGAACGGCTTTGTGCGTTGATTTACAGAAATAGTTCACCTAAAAATGAACATTTGCTGAACATTTCCTCACCTTCAGAGCATCCAAGATTAGGATGAGTTTGTTTCTTCATCAGATTTGGAGAAATTGCATCAGTTGCTCACTGCAAGTGAATGGATGCCGTCAGAATGAGAGTCCAAACAGCTGATAAGAACATCACAATAATAATCCACAAGTAATCCACAGCACTCCAGTCCATCAGTTAACATCTGGAGAAGACAAAAGATGAAACAAATCCAGCATTAAGATGTTTTTAACTCAAATACATTGAGTCTATAATAAATAATAACACTTCCTCCGGTGAAAAAGTGCATCTCCTGTTGTCTCTCACATCAAAATACACCCACATATTAGTTTAGAGCTGTTTAAACGGTGCTTGATCTGTGCAGATTTCTCTCCTGATTCACACCAGAACACTTTTATGGATTATGGACTCATATTTTAGAAATTAAAAGCATCTTAATGCTGGATTTGTTTCAGTTTTTGTCTTCTCCAGATGTTAACTGATGGACTGGAGTGCTGTGGATTATTATTGTGATGTTTTTATCAGCTGTTTGGACTCTCATTCTGACGGCACCCATTCACTTGCCAGAGCTGGGTAGATTACTTATGGATTGTAATCAGTTACTGATTACAGATTACATGACACAATTTGTAGTCAGTAATATAATCTCTTAGATTACACATTTTTGGTAACGTAATCTGATTACTTTTTGGATTACATTTAGATTACATTTGTGCTAACCCTTATTTGATATCACATATAATGAATTAGCCTAATCTTGTGCTATTTTGACAGATAAAAAATATATATAAATTCCAAAAAATATATTTAATTCACCAACAAGAGCCACAATAGCTTCTTTTTCAAGTGCAATGTATGGAAAGTTAATACTTAAAAAAAAATACTAACACTAATGTACCTTGCTGTTAGTGCTTGCTAGTAACACTGAATAAAACAAAATCACATCTTGTGATTTTAAAGCATATTTACTTAGAATTAAGTAAATTTAGAAAACAGCGACATTACAAAAAACAATATTGAAAAACATTAAATTAACAGCAATATCCCTGCTAGGTCAAATATAAAAAAAAAAAAAAAACAACAACAAAAAAAAAAAACACTAGAAGTGTATATGACTGTATCCATGGAAAACATCAAACAATAGCTACATTGTAAACATGAATTCTGAAAAAGATTAAATTCACACAGAAATGACATTTCTATCCATCTCAAAACATTTTAAGTGCATAGTAACAATGAGGAAAAGACACAAAATGATTTAGTACACATGCCAGACCAGCATGTGGCGCTGTAATTCTGCCACAGAGACACACTAAGAAAGGAGAAGACATGGACTATGCGCATAAACCTTGCGCTTGGTATACAAACGAACATGGAACAATACATTTATTAATTTGTGTTAATGTTAGTTAAAAAAAAGACAATCGTTCAGTGTTTGTTAATGTTTTTTGTTGCTGTTACGTGACGTAGCAGTGTTTGACTAGGGGGGTGAGACGTGGGCTGATGACGTCATCGTTTCAGAAAATATACGGATTTGTGGTCCACATGAAAACGCAAAGGCGGCATTTTCGAATTTATCCACTCTGGGACCCAGTTTAAAAAATATCGGTTTCACTCTCCCAAAACACCGGATCTGTGTGGACGAAACAACTATACGATACAAACAGGGCCGTGGGAAGAGGTTTTAAGTTGGGGGTGCTGTAGTGGGAGGTGCATTTTTTTGCGTGTCAGGTGGACACCTCTTAATAATAAGAATTAAACACATTATACCAATCTTGTAACCAGACTCCGTTGCACATAGCAGACACGTACAAATAGCCAAGAGAGTTAAACAGCTCCAAAAGGTTGTCGCGCACAGCGGACGTCTTCGCCTTCTGGCTGACCTCCCAGGGCGAGTTTTTTAAGGCGACCGTTATTTAGAATGTGTCACTTTATGGTTTCCATGGTGACGCGTCATTGCTTGTCACGTGACACACCACAACAACAACAGAGCTGAATGAATGATGATCTGCTTTTATGTCATTTTTCCTTTTTATTCAAAATATTCACAAATTTTTGTTAGATATGGCATGAAATATCTGATATTCCGATTGTCAAATATATGCAAGTGGAAGTGTTTTTTAAAACACCTGTATAACGATCGCGTTAGTTGAGCTGTATGCGCGACGGCATCTTAGTTTGTGCCGCAGACGCAGTTCAGAGAATCGGATCGTTTGTATTTACAACACGTGAATTCATCCACTTCTCCCGAAATATATAAAAGTAAGTGGCTGGTGAACTGAGAGAAGAATAGAGTAAACTTTAAAGTTACTTACACATGTGTATCTGATATTTATAAAACAACGTGTCTAATTATAATGGAAAGGATTATTATTGCCTCTTCCTTTGACATCAGTGTGTATTTTACAAACTCTAAATGTATTGTTTTTTTAGTACTTATATGTCCTGAAACCTAAAATAAACATTATGTGGTTGAAAACACTGAAAAGTTGTGATATATGACAGCTCTGAACCTATGCTCTGAACGCGCCTCTCTCTGGCTCAGCGCCAGCCAACACGTGAAAGCACATTTGAATTTAGCAGTTGATCAAGTCATGCACGGGGACCAGCCTGGACTGATCACACCGGTGGGATCGTACGTACGTGCGAAAGGGTCAATAATTATTTTAGTTGTGCTCAAAACCTCCTCGTGCATAAACTTCTTAGGTTAATAACAAACAGGAGGATTTAAAAAATGTTTTAATACGTTTATGTATTTATTTTTTTTTGCATCTGTCAGAGAGTGCTGTAATGTCTGCATTTTCCAACGGGGGTGCTGCAGCACATGCAGCACCCCTACTTCCCACGGCCATGGATACAAAATGTATGCATATACAGCGAAACGCGTCTCCGTGTGGACGGGGCCTTGAAGTGCATAAGGTAGTAACAATGAAGAAAAATCAACATTACAAATTATATTACAAATTATATATACAAAATATATTAAAGAACATGAAATTCCCAGCAATAACTTTGTTAGGTCAAAGATTTCCATGGACAGCAAATTAATCCGTGGTAGGCAGATCTTACTGAACAGTGACATTTTCCCGTGACTTTCTTTAAAAATGAAATGATGTCTGTACATCCAGTGATTAAAGACTGCTTTACCCACTATTCCATTATCTTGTTGCTGATTTCTTCTGAGCGCGATTCTGACACCCCTCCCCCTCTCCGCCGGAAAAACTCGAAGAATCACGAATGTATATAAACGGCAGGTTTATTAGGAAAAAATATAAACGTTAAAAAAAGGAAACTTAGGAGAATCAATTAATTGTGAACAACTTATTAGCATTGTGTAAATAATATGTAATCATGTAATCCATAAAAAGGAATCTGTAGTCTGATTATGAGTATTTTTAAAAAGTAGTTTACTCTAATTACAAGTACTTGAGATTTGGAATCTGATTACGTAATCCAGATTACATGTAATCCGTTACTACCCAGCTCTGTCACTTGCATTGAGCAAGTGATGCAATTTCTCCAAATCTGATGAAGAAACAAACTCATCCTGATCTCGGATTCTCTGAGGGTGAGCACATTTCAGCAAATTGAAACTTTTGGGTGAATTATTCCTTTAATTTTCTTTCTTTCTTTTTTTTTTAAGTAAAAATAATTAATTGATGAAGTGATTGTTGTAAGTGTTGTTATTGCTGATTGAGATACAATACAGCACTTGGACTCATAGGGGATGTTTTTTCTACACTTAACAGTCAGTAAGGGACTATATTAGTCACTGTGTGAAATGAATAGTGGATTATTATAGCGCAGATGTGAGCAGAAAGCTCTGCTGATGTCAAATATATCTGAAGATTATTCTTCTGGGGTGAGACGATGGGATTAGAAACTTACACTTTATATGTGTGACACTCGTCTTCCCCCTTCTGAATTTCCTTAATCTAAGAGAATGAATGTTAATTGATGCCTTTGCCCAGTTTTATTGAGTTACCAAATGGAAAAAGTAATAAAAAAAGGTCTGAAAACTTAAATGGAGAGAGAGGTTATTTCTACTGAAGATAATTGAATTAGTTGCATTTGTTTTTCCAGTCACTTGATCCTAAAGGTATTTGGTGTCCGCTGAGAGAGATTTATGATACTTAGTTTCTGCACTTTCAAAACTATTTAAATTCTTTCAGCTCATTATCAGCATTCGGTTTCACCTTGACTTTTTATTTCCTACTGGAAGTTTCACAAGTTCAGATTTTCTGTTTGAATTACTAGTTTGTTAAAGGAATAATTCAAACCGGGGGGGAGTTGTGATCGTTCACTTGCCCTCGTGTTTTTTCTTTTTCATTGTTATTTTGGCGAGCGTTTCAGGTCTGTTTTCATGCAGTGAAAGTGGATGATGAGTTTTACTCTCAAAAAGCACAATAAAAGACTATATTAAAGCCATATGTGATCACAAAACCAATCATAAGGGACAATTTCTCAAAATTGAGATTTATACATCATCTGAATGCTGAATAAATAATCTCTCCATTGATGTATGGTTTGTTATGATAGCACAATATTTGTCTGAGATACAACTATTTGAAAATCTGGAATCTGAGGGAGCAAAAAAAAAAAATCTAAATATTGAGAAAATCATCTTTAAAGTTGTTCAAATGAATTCTTAGCAATGCATATTACTATGTGTTCTGTCTCTGATTGATCTGAAGAGTTTTTTATCAACTCTTTTAGTGTAACTGTACAAGCGTCCAGCTTCAATCTCGTGTCAGATCTTGAGTGATTTTGATCAAGTAAAGGTCAGAATAACTGCAGTAATATCTCCAGATGAACTCTTACTGGACTGAAGCAGCTCAGCTTTACTTGATTCTCCATCAATCATGTTTTAGAGTCTCAAATCTGATCCTCAGGATCTTTTTGAGGAGCGGTTTGTTTCCAGAAGCTTTACTTTCACTGTTCCTCAGCGGAGGGAATGATCTTCACAAGCCTCCAGAACATCTCACATCTTCTGAGGAGCCTTTATTTCTTCATCTCTCAATCACTGCATTATATGTTTGAATCATTTACATCTCATCTCACTGAGACACATTACTGGAGATATAGAGCGAACGCTGATATTTAGATCGTTTTATGTCAGTATCTGCTGTACTGTTATAAAAGATCTCATTGATTTGCATCACAAGCATCAGAATTTCTTCACTGAAAAATAAGCATCTGCACCAAACTGCATGTTTTTCTCAGTTTGAGCCTCTGAATAAAATTGAGCTGTTTTATCTTTGAGTCATAAAAGCATGGATCAAAACATAAAACACACATGTAACGCTTTGTTTTAGATGTCTAAAGGGTCAATAAACTCTTCCATTTCTAAAAGTTAACTACATTTTTGGATATTTTGTTTCATGTCAGCTCAGCTCTACCGGGTTGCAATGCAAACGTACCGCGTGTGTGTTGTGTGTTCAGCAGAGGGTGCCGAGCGTCTGGCGGCGATGCGCTCTGATTCGCTGGTTCCCGGGACGCACACGCCGCCGATACGCAGACGCAGCAAACTGGCCAGTCTGGGACGACTCTTCAAACCGTGGAAATGGAGAAAGAAGAAGAGCGACAAGTTCAAACAGACGTCCGCAGGTAGGACACACACACACACCAGAGCACCACCTGGAGACGCAGACGCGCTGGTTTCGTTTCTAAGCGTGTGGTTGATGATTGGCAGTGCTGGAGAGGAAGATGTCGACGCGTCAGAGCAGGGAAGAGCTCATCAAGAGAGGCGTGCTGAAGGAAGTGTATGAGAAAGGTAAGAAGCGAGATGCTGGGCTTCATCCGTTCGAGCGGACAGGAACTGAATGTGATTTATGGGAAAGGTCTTGATCTGTGTGTCAGTAGAGGAGGTCAGCGTTGACGGCGGCCGGGTGTGTGTGAGTGATCTGGACAGACAGGCGGTCATCAGTCCGGTATCAGAGTCTGCAGACGCCAGCGTCACGGCGACAGGTGCGTTACTGTCCACATCTCTACACAGCTGGACTCATACCCTCACCAAAAAACAGCCATAGTCTCTAATGATCATTTTTCACCCTTTACAGAAGGCTAATTCTGTTACTGTACCTTTAAGAGATTTCACACCGATGGAACCAACTGAAAGCTAAATACGTGTAGATATGCAAATGAGGGCTGGTGTATGTTAATGAGGTTCTGGTGGTGATCATTAGGAGTCGTTTTGCGGTTCAGTTTTTTTTAGTAAGTGTTCTAGATGAACTTAGAGGATTGTGAGTTATGAGAGCTGAAGTGTCTCACAGACAACTAACTCTTTCATGAGTTTATTATAAAATATATATATATATATATATATATTATATATATTAAGACATTTTTTATATTATTATTTTATATATTATTAATTATTTTATATATTAATATGTGTGTGTGTTTTGAGTCAGTATCTTTGTATTTGGGAAAGAAATTTATATTTTTTTTTATTATGGGTTGAATTGATTTGATGTGAAGTTAAAGTTATTTTTTTTGTTATGTTAGATTTTTTTTTTATTTAAATTATGTTCTTTTGTTTTTTATTTTCATCTGTGAATCCTGAAAAGTGGTTTCCACAAAAATATTGTGCAGCACAACTGTTTTCAACATTGATAATAATAAGAAATGTTTCTTGAGCAGTAAATCATCATATTAGAATGATTTCTGAAGATCATGTGACACTGAAGACTGGAGTAATGATGCGGAAAATACAGCTGCGCATCACAGAAATAAATTACAGTTTTAAATATATTCACATAGAAAACAGATATTTTACATTTTAATAATATTTCACTTTTTTTCAGCATTATTGATCCAATAAATGCAGCCTTTTTGAGCAGAAGAGACTTCTTTCAAAACAATTATACAATTTTGACCAGTAGTATATATATATATATATATATAAAAAAAATATATATATATATACACGCACACTAAAAATACAGTAAAAACTGTAAAATTGTGAAATAGTATTACAGTTTAAAATGTTTTCTATGTGAATCTCTGTTAAACTGTAATTTATTTCTGTGATGTGCAGCTGTATTTTCAGCATCATTACTCCAGTCTTCAGTGTCACATGATCTTCAGAAATCATTCTTATTTTAAAAATAGTTGCCAAAATTTGTCTGTGTATGTATGAGTATGTGAGCAGTGGATTTTTTGAAAGTCGTGGTTTTCAGTCGCTCCATCACGAGCACAATTAATACCAACAGCCCATAATAGTACAGCATTTGATCAAGAATTCACGTGTTACACATCGATGACGGATATGTGGATCACTCAAATCTTAAAGAAGGTGAAGGTTCTATCGAGTGCGGGAGGTGATATCTCAGCCATGTTTGTTTGTAGCATGTGGATACTCAATGCTGATTGGCTGAATTCATGTTTTAAACAGTTTACTGTGCAGGTAGTTAATCTCCGCTCTGCTCTAATGTGCTTCCTGCTACAACACACAAGCTCACGCATAACGCACAGATCACACACACATAGAAACAGTCAGGAAGGCAGAAAATTGTCAACGCTGTCCTGTGATTCATCAGCTTACAAACGGAAAAGTTACAGCATATTCTCTCTGTTTCTGAAGTAACTACAACCCTCTTCGGCATAGTAGAGAGACGCTGCACAGACAAGTGAGTCAAACAGTCATTTAATACAGACTAACAGCTGTAGTGTTCCAATGAATCACAATAAATCATTGCAATTTGTTTTTAACAAAATGAGATTAAAGACAAATTATAAATTAAATGTGTCCTTTTATTATTGCTTGGATAACATGCTGCACGTTTCTTTGTGAAACTGAAATATAACACTATAATAATACACTAGCATAGCACTTGCATGTTCTTGCTGTTTTGTTGGTTTTGATTGCTTCTATTGTCCTCATTTGTAAGTCACTTTGGATGCTAAATGAGTAAATGTAAATAACAAAACTAAATTAAAATTTTAAAACAAGCCCCAAATCAAATAAATAACACAAATAAAAGAAATCTCTTCATATAAACACAATAAGGCTTTGGTCTGTGCTCTTTGCTTTTTAAATTTTTTGAATTAGATGCATTTTATTCATTTTAATAATGATGATGATGAATGATTGTGAATACTTGGAAGATGATAATCTAAATTAGATTGTATGATTTCAAAATTTGGAGCAAAAACAGAATCATTTGACTTCAGTTTTGTGAAAATATACATAAAAAATATCTGCATGAAACAGAAACAGCAGACGAGCTGAACGAGACGCAGATTCACTCTCCTGCCAGCAGGTGGAGCTTAAAGCGTTTCCTTGGTTACTGCTGTAAACAAACAAGCACTTATGAAACACCGCAGCAGGTGGAGCTTAAAGCGTTTCCTTGTTACCGCTGTAAACAAAGCACTTATGAACACTGCAGCAGGCGGAGCTAAAAAGCGTTTCCTTGGTTACCGCTGTAAACAAAGCACTTATGAACACTGCAGCAGGTGGAGCTTAAAGCGTTTTCCTTGGTTACCGCTGTAAACAAAGCACTTATGAACACCGCATCAGGTGGAGCTTAAAGCGTTTCCTTGGTTAACGCTGTAAACAAAGCACTTATGAACACCGCAGCAGGTGGAGCTTAAAGCGTCTGGAATATTCAGCTGGAATATTGAGTTTTGTTGGTTTTATGTGTTTTAATATGAGTTATGCGGGTGCAAGATGAAAAGAAAAAATCCCATCTAAACTTTTCTAAAGACAGTAAGTTCCCCTCAGACATACATTCATATAAACTCCTAACCCTAACTGAATCATGATTTGTTTAACATCTCAACCGATTTGAATCGCCATGTTTCTTAATCGATTTTCAACCGGCTCCCGGGTTAATCGTCACATCCCTAAAATATACACAAGTATATTTATAAATATTTAATTTACTAAAATAATATCATGTATGATAATTTGTATGGTTGGAAATCTGAAATGATGTGCTGTTCTCTATTGTGTGCTCCAGTGTCGTTCTCAGAGGTCCAGTCTTCTGGTGAAACTGTGGCGTGTCTCTCAGATCTCGTCCCAAAGCCATCTCAAGCCCCGCCCTCTGTGAAGCCCATGCCGTTGCCTAGCGACAGTGCTGACATCGCTCACATGAGGCCGTCGTCACTGAAACAGCCTCCTGCCTTACCGCCGAAGCCATACAGCAGAATACCCAACCATCTGACAGGTGACGCCTGCGCCGCTCCTCCGACGCTCACCAAAACCACCGCGCAGAACTAAACTCTGTCTCTTCTGTTCTTCAGAGACGCTGGCTCGACTGTCGCCGCCCCTCCCTCCAAAGAAAGTGATGATATGTGAGCCGACGCCCTCATTTCCCCTCAAATGCCTGCCGTCCCAGGGCTCGCACGCACACCCGCACACACACGCGCTCACACACCTGCACCCGCAGCAGTACGCCACGCTGTCACTGCACCCACCCAGCCGCATCATAGAGGAGCTCAATAAAACCCTCGCGCTCACCATGCAGAGACTCGAGAGGTGAGCACACGCACACACACACATGTGCACACGCACACACACACTCACACATGTGCACACACACACACACTCACACACACACATTCAAACACACACACACACTCGCACATGTGCACACACACACACACACACTCATATACACACATGCACACATGCACAAATGCACAAAAAAAAAATAAAATATAATATAATATAAGAAATGAAATGAAATTAGATTAGATGTGAAATGTGAAATCAAAAATAAAGATCACTCACACACACACATACAAACACAAAAACAGATAAAATAAAAACTAAAATTGAAAAGGAAATAACTGAAATCTAAATAGTACTATTAAAAAAATTACAAAAACACAATAAATTATTAAAATTTTAGCTAAAATTAAAATTTAAATGAAACTGAAAACAAAAAAAATAAAAGCTAATTTAGAAAATGTATAAATCTTTAATCGTATTTAATCGTATAATAGATTATACTATAAGTAATACTAAAATAACTCGGTGTGTGTGTGTGTGTGTGTAGCTCTGTACTGCAGGCGGTGCCATCTGTCCTGATGGAGACGGAAGAGGAGAAGGAGAACAGAGATTCAATGCACCAAACTCCCGCCAACACACACACACTCAACACACACACACTCATCACACACACCTTCAGCATGCACGAGGAAGAAGACGAGGATGAGGAGGATGATGACGATGCGCTGTTTACAAGTAAGATATCTGGTGGGAAATACAGCATGTGATGTGTGTTTGTGTGTGAGAGTGTGTGTTAACGTGAACTCATACTGTGTGTGTGTGTGTGTGTGTGTGTGTGTGTGTGTGTGCGCGCAGGTACACTCGCTTTAAGGATCCTACGGAAAGATTCGCTGGCGATCAAACTGAGCAATCGTCCGTCAAAGAGAGAACTGGAGGATAAAAACATCTTACCCATGATGAGTGACCAGGAGCGGCTGGAGTCCAGACAGCAGATCGGCACCAAACTCACCCGGTGAGGAGACACACACACACACACACACACACGTGCACACACACTCACTCACACACTCGCACACACACATGCACGCGTGCACACGCGTGCACACACACTCACATTCACGCACGCACGTGCGCACACATGCACACACACGCACACACATACAAGCACACACGCACACAGGCAGGTCAGGCGCGATCAGGGTCACAGGGTCAGGTCCTGATCAGCATGGCTGAGGCAGAAGTATTTCAGCAAGCTATGTGGGTTTAAAAAAATAATTAAATAAATGAATAAATAAATAAATATTATCATCGTGAAAAGGTTACATGTCCTCATCTCTTGAGCGAGTTGTGATTGAGGACGCAAGCTCAGCCTCAGTCGTGTTGCCAGATACACGTATTATAAGCATCTATGTTTTTTTTTTTTTCATTTAATTTAGGAAGTAAATGAAGTGGGAGATTGCAAGTTAGGGACAGCGATATCTTAATATTATTTCCATAACTCAAGATTTGGACTCATTGCAGTTTATTTATTTTTAGATTGTTTTGTTTGTTTTTCAATATCTGGCAACGCAGAATAGTGTCACAAGCAGAGAAAATACTGTACCAGACGGAACAAATTCACTGAAATACCGAAAGAAAGCCATAGTTATGGAATTATGAAATTGATGCAAATACTTAGTTCAAATTAAATAGTTTATAAAGTGATTTTATGTAAATTGTTGCATTCAATGTATTAATGTATATTGATGACAAAGTCTACAGTGTTTGCACAGTGA
Source organism: Cyprinus carpio (assembly GCF_018340385.1). Lineage (NCBI taxonomy): Eukaryota > Metazoa > Chordata > Actinopteri > Cypriniformes > Cyprinidae > Cyprinus > Cyprinus carpio. The sequence continues at coordinate 25,986,342 of NC_056614.1, forward strand.
TTTGATTCTGATTCTTTATTAAAAATGTTTCAGTGAAACAGAAATGTTCAGATATGAATGCATTAGACGTTTTTTATAATCAATTGTTAGATTCCATAATCAATGCATTCATTTATATTGGTTGGAAAACATAAAAAAGAGAGATTTTATGCGTAGTGGCATTAATAACTGTTTTAAATGTTAATTATTAATTCAGTTTTACATTTTAATATCTTTAATATATGGCAATTTCTAATATTTTTTTTAAATTTGCCTTCATTCCTTTGATTTCTTGTATATCTTTAAAAGAAAAAATGCATTAAAAAATATTTATCAGACGTCTTGAAAATGTTTCCACTTCATTGCAAAAATAAATTGCAATAATAAAAAATATAACAGGTGTGGAATAGTGTTGCAGAAACAGAATATGCACACAGAGTGGCTTTATTCTCAGATGAGGGTGTTTTAATGCTTTCGCGTCTGTCTCCAGTCGTCTGAGCCAGAGGCCGTCAGCAGAAGAGCTGGAGCAGAGGAACATCCTCAAACGTACGTCTCACACACCGCAGTATGAGTGTCTTGAGGAAAGCATGATGTTTGAGTGTCTGATTCTCTCTCGCTCAGCGCGGAACGAGCAGGAGGAGCTGGAGGAGAAGCGCGAGCTCAAGAAGCGGCTCTCCAGGAAGGTGAGAGCCAGAGATCTGCCCCAAACTGTTCCTATAGCAACCAGCTCTTCTGGGTCACGGCACACATTCGATTGGAGTTACGCAACGTCTTCAGGAGTGTGTTTCTCTGTGTGTGTGTTCAGCTGAGTCAGAGGCCCACCGTGGAGGAGCTCAGAGAGGCCAAGATTCTCATCCGCTTCAGTGATTACGTGGAGGTGGCAGAAGCTCAGGACTACGACCGGCGCGCGGACAAACCCTGGACCAGACTCACTGCTGCTGATAAGGTTCATCTCCATCACCCTGAGCTTCTCTGATCCAATAAGAGCTTGATGCTTTCACTTTAAAAAAAAAATAAGGCATAAACGTTATATTGTTAGTAGTAGAATGTCACATGAAGAAACACTTCAAAAGTCAAAAGTTTTTTTTTTTTTTTTTTTTTTTTTTTTTTTTTTTTTTTTTTTTTTTAAAAGAAGTCTCTTCTGCTCATCAAGGCTGCATTTATTTGATCAAAAATACAGAAAAAAAACAGTAATCTTGCAAAATGTTATTACGATATAAAACAATGGTTTTTATTTTAATATCCTTTAAAATATAATTTATTTCTGTGATGCAAAGCTGAATTTCCATCAACCATTACTCCAGTATAAAATGTCACATGATCTTCAGAAATCATTCTAATATGCTGATTTATTATGTGATGATGCTGAAAATCTAGCTTTGCATCACTGGAATAAATTAAATTTTAATGAATATTAAAATAGAAAAATGTTATTTTACATCATAATAATATTTCACAATATAAAATTTTTTTTCTTGTATTTTCGATCAAATAAATGAAGCCTTGATGACCAGAAGACACTCTGTGAAAACATGTGTATATATATATATATATATATATATATCTATATATATATATATATATACACACACACACACACACAACCGGTCAAATGTTTGGGATCAGACTGATTTTTCATGTTTTCACAGAGTGTCTTCTGGTCATCAAGGCTTCATTTATTTGATCGAAAATACAAGAAATTTTTTTTTATATATATATATATATATATACAGGAAAGAAATTGATCATAAATTAATAAATTTCACACATAATTAGAAAGAAATGTCCACACATTGAATTAAACTAAAACTGAAATTAAAAACAACAACTGAAAAAGTATTTTCTTGTAAAACATACTTCAGTAATCTTTTTTTATTCACAACTTATATATACACAATTTTACACTTAAAATTTTATACATATTTTATTCATATTCTAATTTTTTAATGCTCATTTTTTATTTTACAGTATAATATTATTATTTATGTAGTGATATATTTCTTATCTTGTGGAATAGTTTTGTTTAATAATAAAAATCATAAGAATAATTGTTGTTATATTACCACAATGTGATTTTTTTTTTTTTTTTAAACATATTTTGCAAATAAGCACAAGAAATAAAAAAAATTATCTGGTAAAAAGTTTTTTTTTTTTTTTTTTTGTAAAACTTTCAGCCCTAGACAAATCCATTCAGGAGAGATTTCGTGAAAACATGTTTGCTTAAATAAAATGCTTCTAATTTTCTTACTAGAAAACAAGAGCAGGGTACAGTAGGAAATCTGATTTTTGCGGAGTTAAAACATCAGATGATGTATTTCTGAGTGCTGCACGGCTGATTTTCATGGCTTTTGAGTTCGGTGTGATTTGTGTCTCTCTCAGGCTGCCATACGCAAAGAACTCAACGAGTTCAAAAGCTCAGAGATGGAGGTGCACGAGTCCAGTCGACATCTAACCAGGTGAACACAAACACACAAACACACATCACACACGTCTTCTGTTAGAACAAGGCTTTATCATTAATGTGCAAATAATCAATTCAGTATTATTAGCCGATTCCTAATACTGATAATACAGGCATTATTCACTTTGAGAAATTGAGTAACTTGATTTTATTTTTATACTTTTTTTTTTCTTTTTTTTAACACCATTTTTGTCCATTTCCAGCCAATTTTTTATTTTATTTTGTATTTTTTGCAAATATGCACATTTTAATTAAATACAAATATATAGAAATAAGCTACTATTATTTTAATTTCTGTATGTATATGTGTTAACTTTCAAAAGAACACCTTGTATTTTCATGTATTTTCTAACTATAATCATATATATATATATATATATATATATATATATAAATATATATATATATATATATATATATTATATATAAAAAAACATAAACTTGTTTAATTTTTAACATTACAATATTATTATTAATGCAGTAATATTTTTATATTAATTTTATATTCATGTTTTTATATTTATTTTTATTGATTTCTATATACTGTTTATTCTTTAATACATTTATTCAGCAAGGATGCATTTGCAATATTATAAATGCCTTTGCTCTTTCAAATAAATGCTGTTCTTTTCCACTTTTTATTCATCAAAGAATCCTGAAAAATAAAATGTTTCACAGTTTCCACAAAAATATTGTGCAGCACAACTGTTTTCAACATTGATAATAATCAGAAATGTTTCTCGAGCAGCAAATCATCATATTAGAGTGATTTCTGAAGATCATGTGAAGATTTATATTTTAGTTATGTTGTTTTATTTTTAGCTGAAAAGATTTCTAATAAATTACACTTTAACAGAGATTCACATAGAAAACAGCTGTTTTAAATAGTAAAAATATTTCACAATTTTTACAGTTTTTTTTTTTAATCAAATAAATGCATCCTTGATGAACATGCATGCTTTCAACAAAAAAAAAATTACCTAAACATATATATATATATATATATATATATATATATATATATATATATATATATATATATATATATATATATATATATATGAAATGTTATGTAAATAAAGTATTTAATATTTTATAAACATTTAAAATCACATCACAAAAGACACATTTATATACATGGTCTCAGTCTGTTTGGAAACACTACATTACTACTTATTACTAAATGTAAATATGGCTTCACTCTTGGTGTAATTCTGTTAAAAGTGCAGCTCTGAGTTCTGTCGGATTGAATTAAATGTTCAAGCACCTTGCATTGTGGGATGGCCATCCTGCATATAGTAGCCCGTGAATGCTGTATTGTCATTCTGAAGCGGTCTTGTGTTCTGGGCAGGTTTCATCGGCCGTAGTGCCGCTACAGTCATCAGTGAACTCTGTCTCTCGTTTGGAGCCGTTCTTCTTTAATGGACACTGAACAGACTCTCTGCTGCTCGCTTTGATCAGGAATCGCACGCAGATCTTCTGGACTCTCACCAGCGGCGCGTGGACACGGACGAGCCCACGATCTGTCTGTGTGCGGATATTTCTGTATATTTTGACAAAAACTGATATATTACGTGCTCTTCGCCATGAATTTTCTCTTGTTGTCGTTTTTTTGTTTTTTCCAGGCAATGGTTTTTAATGCAGCAGACGATGTAGTTGATTTTCTACTTGTAACTGAGAAATTATTCCAGTCCTTTTAGTTTTCAAAAATGGAGAAGACAAGGGAAAATACTTTTCTAACGAGTGCAAGCCACATTCTTTTACACACTAAAATCTTTAAAGGAACAGTTCATCCAAAAGTGAACATTTGCTGAACATTTCCTCACCCTCAGGTCATCCAAAATCAGGATTAGTTTGTTTCTTCATCAGATTTGGAGAAATTGCATCACTTGCTCACTGCAAGTGAATGGGTGCCGTCAGATTGAGAGTCCAAACAGCTGATAAAAACATCACAAGTAATCCACAACACTCCAGTCCTTCAGTTAACATCTGGAGAAGACAAAAGCTGAAACAAATCCAGCATTAAGACATTTTGTACTCAAATATGAGTCTATAATCAATAATAACACTTCCTCCAGTGAAAAAGTGTTCTGGTGTGAATCAGGAGAGAAATCTGCACAGATCAAGCACCGTTTAAACAGCTCTAAACAAATAATGGATGGACTTTTTCACTGGAGGAAGTGTTATTATGGATGTGAACTGGAGTGCTGTGGATTATTGTGATGTTTTTATCAGCCGTTTCTGACGGCACCCATTCACTTGCAGTGAGCAAGTGATGCAATTTCTCCAAATCTGATGAAGAAACAAACTCATCCTAATCTCGAGTGCTCTGAGGGTGAGTAAATGTTCAGCAAATGTTCGGTTTTGGTTGAACTACTCCTTTGATTCAACATTTCCTGCTTAATTTAAACTTGTATGCATCTGCCAGACACTTTTATCCATTGCATTGAAATTTTTTGTTTTATTAATTTTTTTTTACCAGTTCATTTATTCCCTGGGAATCAAACCCATGATGTTGGCTGTTTGTGCTGCTTTAAGTCATTTAAGTCATGAAAAATCCTTTAACATATTTAATAAATGAAATAAAAGCAATGTTTGCCACGCCCACACTGCTGACCAGTCGATGTTGGCGGTCTTGAGCTGCGGTTGAGTGACAGATCAGAGCAATAATGTGTTAAAGCGTGATTGTTGAGTGTTTTCAAACCAGGTTCTTGTTCCTCCTCCGTCTCATTATGCGCTCATTGGTGCTCGGCAGGTCATGTGATCGAGTGTTGGGTGACCCTTTAAACTCCGCCCACTTTACAGGGCACCACGTTGCCAAAATAAAACCAAAACCGTCAAGGGACTCACAATAATCAGTGTTACATACATTTTCTTTTTGTATTTTATTCAGTGATCATACAGAAATAGTAACAGTAACATTTACAGTAAGGTCTCATTTGTTTACATTAATCTATGAACTAATATGGAATATTTGTTACAACATTAATAATACAATTGTTCATGTTAGTGCACAGTGCTTTAATTAATTACTACAATTACTACATGAACTGTTTTTTTTTTTAAATTATGAATAACAAGGAATTACTTTAGATAATATAATAAAATGTAACAAAAATAATTCTAAAATATTTCCTTATAACACAATTACATGTAAATACAATGTAAATTTTAACATTTACTAATAATTTAATATTTTTTTAAAAATTAAGTTGTATTTGTTATTACTTAATGCGCTGTGAATTAACATGAATAATGTATTTTTATTGAAGAACACTGACAAAATGCCGTACAGATGCTCACTGTTAGTTCATAAATTATCAAATTTCAGCATATTGTGAAGTGTTACCACTGTAATAATGTGTGCTGAGATGTTTTTATGTTAATATATTATTTATAAATATTTTTAACGTACTTTGATACTGAACACATTGACAGGGCATTAAAGGAAAAGTTCACCAAAAAACAAACAAAAAAAAATATTATATATATATATTTCTGACTTATTTATTCACCCTCATTTGTTCCAAACCTTCATTTTTTTTATTATTATTATTAAAGGGATTTTAGAGACTTTTAAGCACTTTTCCAGATCATACAAATCATATGAATTCATACAGGTGTGGAACGACCCGAGGGTGTAAAACTAACTATTTTTGGCCAATCGGTGACCACACACACACACACACTCACAGAAGAGCAGACGTCTCATGTTTTGAATGATTGATGTATTTTCTGTTTCCAGTCGTTAGCGTTTCTCTCTTCCGCTGCTGCTATTGGCTCAGAGAGCGCAGGAAGAGAGCGGACAGCATGTTACTCTTGAATGATGTATGCAGATTCTCATGTAAAGGAACCTAATAAAAGACCGAGCACACACACAGCTGCTGCATCTGTGAGCTTGAGTTCCTGTCGTCCACAGCTGAGTGCTTTGAGTGCATAAAAACATGAAATAAAAAAAGCTTCATTACAGAAACAACAGAAAAGGGAATTTTCTGGGTTTATTCATTCTATTTATTCATATTCTATTCAACATCATTTGTTAATCATCAATTAAAAACAAGATATTAATAATAATAAATGAAAACGATATTTAATATAAATAAAATAAAAAAATAAAGTCCTTGTTCCTCATTAAGAAAATGGTAGTTCATATAATAATAATAATAATAAATGAAATAATAGTATATAAGAAATAAAATAATCCCTTATTACTCAAATAAAAATCAGTTGCTTAAATAAATAATGTTATGTAATATTTTAATAAAATAAAAATAATTCCTTGTTCCTCAATTAAAAAACAGGTAGCCCAAAACCAACATATATATATATAGTATATATATATATATATATATATATATATATATATATATATATATATATATATTAGTTGTCCCTCAATTATAAAACTGTAGATAATATAATGAGTAAATAAAATAAAATGTTATTTTATATAATTAATGTAATAAAACATAAAATTAAAATAATTTAAATAATTAAATAATAAAAAAATAAATAAATAAAATAAATTCTCAGAAAACAATATAAAATAATAATATAATGTTAATACTTGTGAAATAACTTCACGTCTTCATAATACAGGATCCTTATTTCTGCTTTGCTACATGCACTTAGGTCTTTGGTAGTAATCACTAATAACTGAATGGAATTAAAAGTATTAATATTCAGTTTTAAATATTGTAAATATTGTAATGTCAAGCTTGGATTCATTGCTTGTTTTAGGCATGAATAACTCCTTAAATATAAAATCTCACACATTAAACCTCACCACGTAGTCATAATTCTTCGCGATGAGCCATGGTGTTTATGAGGTCTTTCTTTATTGAGCAAACTGTACGAAAAAAAAAGGTCAGACACTGTGTTAGAAAGTAACTTTCACAGAGGAATTCAGACTATACAAAGGTAAAGTCAAGGCACTGAAACTTTCAGAAAAAAAAACAATTCAACAGTTTTTTAGTGTAAAAACAAAACAGGAACTGTGAATCTGTACCCCAAGAGCGAGTGTTATAAACAAAATTTTATATCTGTTTAATAAAAAATTTAAAGCAGATTAACCACCCAGAATGTGAATAAGCAAACAAAAGCAAAAGTGTATGTTTCGTATTGATACTTCAATATAGATTTAAGAAACATTAATTGCCATTAAATGCTCTTGGTTCTTCTTAAGTTTTCCAAACAAGGTGGTAAAAAAAATAAAATGCTGATTCGTTTAGAACACCATCCACATTTCCAATAATAAATGATTTTCTTGTAACATGATCTTAAAATACTTTATGATGGATAATTGTGTTACAGAGCATTGCACAATACAAAATGATTGTTTAGGACAGTGATCTGGAGCTGAAAGAGGTTCTGCTGTAGCTGAAACTGCTGTATCTGGAAGACGAAGAGGGGGATAAACTGTAGTCTACGCTGCCCCTACGGGATCCACTTCGAGAGCCTGAAGCAGATCCTGGATTCGAGAGGTTGTAGGGGCTGCTGATGCCGCGTGATGAAACCGTGGCGGCGGGAAGCATGCGGACACCCGTGTCCTCCTCAGTCATGCAACCTTCCAGAGCCTCCTTGTAGGATATCCTCAGTTTGGTCTTGGGGCAGGTGAGGGTCTTGGGGTGGTGGCGCATATCCTGGAGCCTTTGAGCCGCTCTCGTATCCAGCCAGCCGAGCTGCAAAGCCTCCTCGAGCGAACGTCTGCGCCCATGTTCTGGGTCGAAAAGCCCGCCGGTTAAATACTGGAATTCGAGGAAGCGCTGGCCAGCTTCGTACGGCAGCCATTTTTCTTTGACGGCCTCCGCGGCTGACTACTCGTACGCTGGGTTTCTCACATCTTCAAAACCAATATACGCGTTTTCCTGGGCAGGTTTTAATCCTGGTAGCCAATGTCCATACAATCGCGGCACCAAGTCGCGTTGCTTGCCTGAATAGACAGCCCGCCGACCATTTTCAGGGCTCACAACCCCACCGGGTGCAAGCTTTGAGCCATCGAGGAGCCGTTGTGCCCTAGTGATGGAATCAATGATTTCCTCGCCTTCATGAGCGTCCACATAGTGCTGATACTTCTCCAGCTTCTCTGTTGTCAAAAACCTGCTCCAACTGGAGTCTACTCCTCGATCAATTTTCCTCACCAGTGGGTCAGTTTTGACTGACATGGCTGGGAAACATGCTTGGAGTGTGTTTGTATGAGGTTGGATCTTGATGGATTTGTTTGTGTGGGAGATACTCTCTAACTGTTTTTAAAGTTTCGATTAATTATCTGGCTTTTCATTGCCGTCTGGGATGTGAAAGATGTTAATTATCTGGCTTTAGCTGAAGTGGTTGCCTGAGGCATCTTCGTCTTGGTTTGGTGATAATACTGCAAGTCTGTAAGGGAAGATTTTCCGAACATACTTATCAAAGACATTTTTGGTTTAAGTAATCACGGTCCCTTAGTAAGCAGTTTCTTCAAGTAGTTTGAATGCCTGTTTGTTTGTCCATTATAGCTGTACTGGTCGAGCCATCTGGGGCAGTGATTACTGTTTCTTCCCACTCGCACTCTTGCTGAGACAATTCCAAAAAGGTTTCGTAGTCTATGAGTTTCTTCTCGTAGGCTTCACGCACAGTCATCTCTTTATTACTTTCAGGATCAACAATCAGTACCCGTCTCTTCCTTGTGGAGTTCTTCTGCTGCATCTTTTTCTTATCGTAAAGGGGCAGGAGCACTAGTCCTGTCTTCTTATCAGTGATGCAACGACTCTTTAGCTGCAAGTATGTCAAATTGTCCTCTGTGTTTGGGTCGAAGAAACCCTTTGTGTCATCTCCTTCATCTTTCAGAATCTGGTTCATCTCTTCATCAAAGTAGCTTCTTTGGTACGCCACATCAAAATCAATTCGGTGACTGTTTTTAGGGTCAATGATGCCACCACTTGAAATCTGAGCCTCTAGCAGGCGAATGCCATGACCTTTCTCTATAAGACCACGCTCAATGGCTTCGAAAAGGGAGATCATCTTGTTGGTGCCTGGGTCTTTGTACCCAGTTACTGCTTTCTCAGCAGACAGAAGCTTGTCTTTAAACTCCACACCCACCAGTCCTTTCTTACAGGCTTCCTCAACTGTGTAATATTCGTTGTGGATGGGATCAATCATGAATCCTGAGGCAGCCTGGGCCTCCAGAAGCTCCAAGGTAGTGCCTTGTCGCAGAAGCCCTTCCTTCATGGCCTGGTAGATGGGCAAGGCGCAGTCGTTGGCCTCATCATAAATCCCAGCAATGCAGGTTTGACCTCGGAGATAAGCCCGAGCCTGTGTTTCAACCATCATGGCTGGTAATCTGCCCTCTCTCAAATTATCTACATCCGGTTAGCGCAACTTTGCATCCACCAGATCTGACACGTTAACTTCGCGTCGTGCCGCAGCCCCTGTACAGTCATGGGTTTCTCTGGAGCCGGAAGCAGGAGCTAGTTATTAGTTAGGTCTTGCTTGGATTGTTTATTGTAACGTAGCTGGCACGTAGTCCATTGTCGGGATCAATATAGCACTCTGGTCTGGCATTTAGAGCTTGATAAAGATCCTCATCAACAAGGTCACGGTCCATGGCGGTATCTTTGGAAAGATAGATGCTAAGGATGGGATCAAGGATGCCTCCTGCTGCCTCTTGTGCCTGCAGGAGACGCAGAGCTGTTTCTTGGTTAACTATTCCTTTCTTCATGGCTTGGCAAACTGGCAAGAGTTTCCCAGTTTTGGGATCCCTGAACCCAACGCAGGCAGCCTCTGCAGTCAACAGTCGTTTCTTGTCAGCTTCATCCACAAGTCCATTCAGACAAGCCTCCTCAACAGTCATCCTCACATTAGCTCTGGGATCCATAATGTACCCTGTGGCAGCCTGAGCTTCCAGCAACATGTTTCCACTCTCGTCTGAAATCAACTTTTGTTTTTTGGCCTCGGTGAAGGTCATTTTGTCCTTAGGTCCTGCTGCCAGCCCCGAAATGGCTCCAGTGCCTTTAAGATTGAGCCTGATATCAACAGATACATCCTCGACAGTCCGCTGGCCCTTCATCAACTGCTCAAATGTCACCTTGTCAATCACACCACAGTCCATGCAGTGCTGCTTGCGCTTGTGACCTTCTTGCGGACACCTTCAAAAGACAAGTGAGGAGGGATCTGTTAGGTCTGTCTGAGTGTATTTGGTAGCGCCATCTTGGTTTCCACTGCAGTCTCAGCAACTCTTTCTGCTGTGAGTCTTGAAGCGACCTGCATCTCTGCCCTGTCTCGTTCCATGTTCTGCAAGAGAAGCCTGTAGCGGTCTTCAGTCTCCCTTCAGCTTGCGTGCTCAGCCTCTCCATCTCAGACTTGACAGAATTAAATTGGATCTCCAGGCCAGAGCGCTCGGAGTTGTGTTTTTGAATTTGCTCCTCATGAGTTGCACATTTGGTCTTCCATTGGGCAAACTCCTTCTTGATCCTCTTCCCATTGTCCTCCCAAAGCTGTGGATTTGAGTCAGAAGTTCTGATCCCCATTGAGAGTTTGATACTGGCTAGTTCGTTTTCCAGCTTTCAGCTTTTTCAAGCGCATCATATCTTGTTTGATTGCATTTTTTTGAGGAGGTCATCCCGCTCTTGCTGCAGGCTGTTGTACTGATATTGGGATGTTTGGATCACAGAGGAAGTCTGCAACAAAAGTGCAAAAGAGAAAATTATTGTTTTATAATATAAAACATACTTTAGAGAAAATTATTGTTTTATTCTGTATATGACTTTTTCAGATAGGACATTGATTTGTTTTGTATGAAAATGATTTATCATTCATTGACAATTACAAAACAGAACTGATTGGTTTTCAAGCCAACTACATGGCTTAACTTCTAAAGCAGAGGTAGCCAACCCTGGTATTGGAGGATTAACTTCCTGAGGTTTAGTTCCAACCTCGGCTCCAACACACTTTCTTGTTACTTTCAAGCAATCCCCTGAACACTTTGATTAGCTGCGTGGGAGTCTTTGATTAGGGGTAGGAGCTAAACTCTGCACCACAGTAGCCCACCAGGAGCAGGGGTTTGCTACGCCTGTTCTAAAGGATCTAAATCACAGAGGGTGCCACAAACAATAGAGGCTTACACTGATAAGGACGAACGTGGTTTACCAGTGTACGCAATGGATGCTGTTAAGGCGAAAACAAGCACGTGAAGCGTGAAGCTTAAGCTAAGGACAAATCACAGTGAAGCGTGTATTAAAGATGCAAACCGCAGGGTGTGGTGCGGAAATAGGTTGAACATGTGAATGACTAAGACATGCAAAAATATGGCAGATTGTTATAGGGGACATATTTTGCATGTCAAGACAGCGACAATTACCATAAGTATGAAGTGGGAGAGAGATGCATGCAGCTAACTAAATCTACGATCTCTACCAATGGGGAACTAGAGACTTTCTAGTTTCTAGTTATCCCAGCACCTCTCTGGCTTGTTTTTTGCACTACTTTCTATCTCCACTTGCAGTTTGTCTCTCTCTCGGTGAGAGCTGTCGATAAGCCTGTCATGCTCTGCACCGCACGCCTGATTGGACTCGAGCTGTTTCTGCAAAGCTGCGATTTGTCAGCCACGTCACG
>NC_056614.1:25999369-26011869 GCF_018340385.1 Cyprinus carpio
ATGATTCTACCTAGACCTGGTCTCGAGATCCTATCAGAAAGAGACTCACATTATAAAGTTCATCCGTTATTGCGCATGTAAAGTCCTGTCCCTCCTCAGCTTCTTCTCGCTTCTTTTCCTCGCTGGACTGATATAAACCTGGTTACATGCAATAGTGATCTAGACACATCTATTGCAATGTAGAATACAGCCGGATGAAACCGGCGCTTCGATTCTGAAGACCTCAACGTCTAGCGCCACAGATTCCATCAATCCTCAACCAATTAAGGCAATTAGTTGACCCAAAAATGGAACAAATTCATACATTTACCGTCTCCCCTCATTGACTTTTCAAACCTGACTTGAGACATTTTCTCAAATAGCTGAAGCTGTTTCTCCACTAAAGAAACGGAACAGTCACACAGGTTTCGGCCAGACACGACGCGAGGGGCAGAAATAGTCACCGTTACTTTAAAAACTTGAGCTCCGAGCAGCAGTCCGACGGATTTAACACCAGGGATTTTTTTAATTACAATTCCCAGCCTGATCTTCACAGGGCAGCCCCTGCGGAGCCGCGAAGCGTGTCCGTGAACAGCCAGCGGATTACAACACATATCTGCGCAAAACAGACCGAAAAAGCCATAAACACTGCAGACGGAGATGCTGTCTGTCTAACTACCTCAAACTGCCGTCATCTTCATCCTTCTGACGCAGCAGTCGAGTACAGAAACAAGGCCAGACGCGCTGAGATAGAGAGAGACCCGCAGGACTAGTTAGAGCTAAACTGTGTTTCTCATCGGAACACAGTTCAAACAGCACAGGAGTCGGTGAGCGCGACTGTTCTCCCGTTACTGCTAGCTGCTCTGATGGCCGCAATTGTGGACCGTGCACCGGCAAAACTGACAAACAGAAGCAAGAACACATAGACCTTTTTACAGAGAGAGAGAGAGAGCTCCTCACCCGGTGTGTGCTGTGGGGGATGAGACGTTCCTGTGTGTGTGAGAGGGATCGCAGCAGAGATCGAGCGTAAACGTGTGTTTACAAGACCACGTAAAAACAAACCCAACCCTTCAACGGGGCTTTACTTTTAGAACAGCTTAACAGAACGGCAACTACGCAGAACCAGTCAGTGAACTTCATCCGCACCTAACAACTAAAGATCACATTTACATGATGCAGTGAAATCTATTGTCGATAGAGGTTCATCAGCTCCCGCGAGACTCTGGGGATCGAACACCATGAATCCGCTTGGCACACAGTATAATCACGCGAAAGAGCTAGTCCTTCGCGAACCTCCTACACCTAGCTACAGAGCAAGATTTTAAATTGTTTTATAAGGGTCTCTTGCTATTCTCACTTCTGCTCACTCAAGCCTGCATTTTAATTTGATCCAAAGGACAGTAACAAAACGCAGTCAATGATTGTAGAAATCGTATTTTTACTAATTTAAAATAACTGCTTTCTATTTTATATTGTATTTTAACATGCGTAATTTATTTTCTGTGTATGCGCAGTCTGGGATTTTTCAGCATCATTACTCCAGTTCCTTCAGTGTCACCTGATCTTCAGAAATCAGAATAATATGATATTTGCTGCTCGAAAACATTTCTGATTATTATCAATATTTAATAACTACTGAAGGTACTTTTTTTCTTCAGGAAAGATCAAAAGATCAACATTTATCGGATATTAAAAGCTTGGAGTCAGTATAATTTCTTGGTTGGGGGGGGGGGGGGGGGGTTTTTTTTTGGGGGTGGGGGGGGGAGGTAGAAATTAATACTTTTATTTTACAAGTATGCTTTAAATTTGTATCAAAAGTGAAGATAAGACATTTATAATGTCTACAAAAGTATTCGCTATTATTCAGATCAATGCTGTTCTTCATCTGCTAAATTTCTGATTCAATCACAGAAAACCTGAAAAAATTCTAGTCTTGTGACTTTCAACTTAATAATAACAACAATAAATGTTTCTTGAGCAGCAAATCAGAATATTAGAATAATTTCTGGTGACGCTGAAGCCTGGAGTTAATGAGTTCTGAACAATACAGCTGCGGGCTGCACATGAAATACATTACAATATTGAAAATAATGTATCACTTGAACGGATCATAACAAAGTTATTTTAAAATAGTACAAATATTTTACAATATTAATTATAGTCTGTCTGGGATCAAATAAATGCATGCCTTTCTTTAAAAGACTTCCTTTAAAGACATTAACGTATTAACTTCTGACAGCTGGTAAGTGTGTTATTTACTTGTGAAGTCCATGCGCCTTGAGGTATTCACGAAGCTAACTTCTAACTAGAAATTAAATGTAAATGCATCATCACTACCGTTGTAATCCTGAAGATGCTGAAGTGAGAATGAATTTCAATGATTAGATCCAGCATATCTGTACGTGAACGAGCTAGTGACCATCAACACTCTTTATTAAATGTCTGGGCACAGTGGATAACCGCTTTCAGCACTAACATTATTAAAGTACCTCCTTCATCAGTCAAGATGAGGTCGGATGCTCTGATTAGAAACGCTATGAAGCTCACAGGCACTCAAGCTTGGCCCAATAAACACAGCAGATATAGAACATGTGCCGTTATATCAAGAGCGTTACCGCAGATAACAACACACACAACACCGCACCCGACGAACCGTCAAACCATAATCACTACCGATTCAGGCTGCCAACATCAGCTCCGCTGATGCCATTCAGACACACACAACACCAGTATCACCACCCCTCCCCCCGGGGTCAATCAGAGGGTCCAGCGCAGAGTACATGGACTAGAGGTCAGTGACTCACGCGAGCCTCAAACACAAACCGCATGGCCATTCATGTTTAATTACTGCATTTGCATTTTATACTACAATCTTAAAAAGATTCCCGCATTTCAAATAAATGTCGTCTCTTCGCTGAACTTTCAGAGGATCATCTGTGAATCCGAAAAATAAAATCATCACGGCTTTCCACAGAAATATTGTGCAGCACAACTGTGGTTCAAACATTTGTATAGATAATCTAGAAAGTGTGTTTTCTTAAGCAGCAAATCATCATTTTAGAATGATTTCTGAAGATCATGTGACACGAGAAGAACTGGCGTAATGATTTGCTTCCTAGAAAATACTGAGGCGTAGCGTCATCACAGAAATACATTTACACTTTAATATACAGTCACAGGTCAAAAGTTTGGAAACATTACATATTCTTTTAAATTGTTTATGAAGAAGTACAGTGCATAGCTTCTGCCTCATCAGCCTGCAGTTTTATTTGATTCAAAAAATACAGAAACAATAATGTTAATATTGTGATATATTATTTACAATTTACAATAATTGTTTTTAAATTTACATTATACTGTTAACATTATCTTTATTATCTGTGATGCAAAGCATGAGGGGTAATTTTAGGATCATTTAAGACCTAGATTATCCTTGTAGAAGACTCATTCTCAATCTGATTACTTCATTATCAACAGTTGGAAACAGTTTCTGGCTGCTGTAATATTTTTTTCAGAACATGCTGATCACTTTTTTTTTTAGGATACTTTGATGAATAAGAGTAAAAAAAAAAAAAAGAAAGCTATGGTTTTCTAAAATAGAAATATTTTGTAATAACAATATACACTACTGGTCAGTAAATTGGGTATTCAGTAATTTTTTTTGTTTGTGCTCTTTCTTTTTTTTTAAAATAAAACTCAATACTTTTTAGTTCAGCAAGGGATGTTGGAAATTGATAACAAAGTGATACGTAAATACAAGTATATTTATTAGATTTTTATTTTATTTTGAATAATGCTAGTTCTTTATCTTTTTAACACCTTTTATTCATCGAAATATATTAGAACAGGTAGAAGCACTGTTTCCAACACGTCATAATAAATCATACATATTAGAATGATTTCTAAATGACATGGATGATAGACTGGCTGTTTACATGTGACACTGAAGGCTGGAGTAATGATGCTTTTGACAATGATCTTCACTTTAGCATCACGAGGAATAAATTATTTTTTAACAAGTATATTCCAATAGAAAACTATCTATTTTAAGAGTTGTAATAATATTCTCACATATTACTGTTTTTTTTCCTGTATTGTTTGATCAACATAAATGCAGGCGTGATGAGCAAAGAGACCCTTCTTTCAAAAACTTTAAAAATAGTAATGTTTCCAAACTTTTGACCTGTACTGTATATTCACATAGAAAACTGCTGTTCTAAATTAGAATAATAACTATAATTTTACTGTATTTTTAATCAAACAAATGCATCCCTCAAACAACACAATAGACTCCTAAAACAAAAAAAACCAATACTGTGCCACAAACAAACCCTTTAAACCGCATTGTCCACAAAACAAAACCGCAGACTAGCCTGTGACTCTGCCACGACCTGTGACAACCGCATGTGTCCCTTATAGAGTCCCCCCCCTGACCCGCTTAGTATCTCGCATTTCATTTTACTGATGAAAATACTTCATGAAAGTGGGTTTCTAAACAGCCACTCGATCCGTCCCTTTCACTCTTTCCGAATCGACTGGAACTCAGGCTGGAGCTTCGCGTGTGTGTTCTGTTGTTTGGTTAACTGATATCACAGTATCGAATTCGTCAAAACACTGGCCTTTACAAACACACCAGACTCTTTCTCTCACAGAATGAGCTCTTTTCTAGACTCTAGATGAAACTACTTCATTACTTATGATTGTTTCTTCCATCACCAGGCGTCTAAAGGGACGTCCTTCTCCACAGACTGGCTCAGATCATAGTTTGAGTCAAACTACTGAATCTCATATTTAAATTATATTCTAAACACAGAGTTTAGGCTTGCTGGATTTACAGCTCTCTCTCTCATCCTCTTTCTTCGTTCGAGGGTCTGTTATTACCAGGTAATTACCTTTTAGCGGCACATTGAATGGACTCTGTAAGTTTTCTGTGTGATAGACATCAAGACTTCAAACTACACCACAAGTTTTTGGCTGAAACAACCCCACAACACACACCCACACACACAACACACAGTCGTCCTCAGTAATCTCTAAAGTCACCGATCAGAAATACCAGTCTAGAACCCATCTGGTGGTCCGCCATGTCAGCCAGCAGCAGGCAGTCCTCAGTCGCACTAGTGGTATATTTGTATCAATAGACAACAATACCATTGATAGAATTCACAATTCTACATTTCTCTTTTATGACAAATAATCATTATGGATAGTTCACAGATAAACCCGCACCCTATGCATTCCATAGGCCAACTCTCAGACGTTCAAACTCCAGTCAAGTCAGCCGGTAAGCTCGCATCTTTCATCAGTGTAGCCGTACGATGTACTCACGATAAGTTAAGTCGCTGCAAGACGTGTTTCAGACGACACGTTACACTGACATCTTAGAACCGTCTATATTAGACAGCCAATTACCCTCAAACAACGCCCTTCCCATCTGGGTATGACACTAGCGTTTCTACTGACCTTTCTCGACTCTTGACTTTACAGCTGCTGTCTGCGTCAATCACG
This sequence comes from Cyprinus carpio, assembly GCF_018340385.1. Lineage (NCBI taxonomy): Eukaryota > Metazoa > Chordata > Actinopteri > Cypriniformes > Cyprinidae > Cyprinus > Cyprinus carpio. Next base: position 26,004,857 of record NC_056614.1, read on the forward strand.
CATGAAATGGACCAACTACCGCACCAAAACTCTGAAGATATTAAACTATAAAATATCAAAATATAAGAATATATAGTGTCCCACTTTACAGGGTGTCTAGGTACTTTGACAAGCATTAATAAATACTTCGTTATATAGCAATGGTCACTCTACTGCGTTGGAATTGAACTGAACTGTATAGCTACCTTTCGGCTGCGGCTGAGTTTGGGATAGCGGTTGAGGTTTGTTTTGGTTTAGGTTAGGCTACTTAGGTGTAGGTTTAAGGGTTCAAGATGTACAGTAAGTACTTAGGGTCTTACTTCTCTATGACAAATTCGCATAACTACATGAAGGTTTGGTTTCAATATAAGTAAAATATAAAAATCAAGTGCATTGCATCAAATTAATTAAACACATTAGTACGAAAGATTAAATATAGACTTTGAATAAAAGTGGGTCTAATGCAATAAACTGCAAACGCAATCCTCGGTTGCTCCTCAATGATTGGACTTCTGGCGTCTTCTTCTGTGGAACCGAACAGAACCGAGACGGCCACACTAGTGTGAACCACAGAATACAGAAATATTCCTTCAAAACCATCTTCTCTCTTGTGTTTCCAAGGAAGAAAAGTTCCAAACAACAAGATAGTTGAATACGGACCGCAACGCTTTCAGAACACAGTAAAGAGTAAAGAAGAACACCACCAAACTGAATATCTAACTGACGCTCTATTGAGCAGTGGATCCTCCAAAACCTGAGCAGAAATATCACTCCGCGCCCCATTGACACGTACACGGTGTTTCTTATGAGAGGTCACCAGGTGTCGAGCTCAACTAGTTTAGACTAAGACTTTCAGCCTAGGCCCTAAAAACACCCAGAACCCTGGTAGAGCAGGTACATCTGGTTCCAGTCCTACCAGACTGGACCACAGCCAGAGAAGATGCAGGTCACATAATCAACTGTGACCCTGGACCACACGACCAAGACTTGGGGGAATTTATACAATCACCTGAAAGCTGATACAATAATCTCTCCATTGATGTATGGTTTTGTTAGAGGACAATATTTGTCTGAGATGCAATCAACTTATTTGACAAATCTTGAATCTGAGGGAGCATAAAAATCAAATAATTTACGAAAATCATCTTTAAAGGAACAGAGTTCACCCCAAAATGAAATTCTTTCATCATTTACTATGAAGGTCCACTGGCAAACCACCAACTGTTTGGTTACACAGCAATCATCTAAATATCTTCTATTCATGTTAAAACATGATAAAGTAAGAATTTGGAAAGATACATGAAGATGAAGTAAAGGGGACAGAGATTTAATTTTTGTGGGTGAACTGTCCCTTTAAGATCCATGGAAACTTTCCATTGCATATGGAAGCTTTTTTTACACCTAGAAAACACAGTTCTTTTAAATAACTGATCATAAAAAGATTATTTGCGGAACCAAACATGGTTCTTCTGTGAACAACCCCTCTCGGGAGTCTTTATTTTAAAGAGTTTTAAGGTTATTTTTGTGTCGCTTGGATTAAACATAAACCTGCACATAGTATCCACGAGCTGGCTGAACATCCTACAGTGTTTGTATGAGAATCCACCAGATCTGTTTAAAACACATTCGTTTAAGATAGTATCACGATTCCTGAGCCTCATTACTGATATCACTCACCATCGCTGGATTCGAACACTTCTCTTTATTTATACTCCACTTGATTAATCGTCACGTGACGCTCCCAGTCAGCAGAAACAACGCGCTGAAGCGCCAGCGGATCATTTAAAACGGATTCACAACACAAACATATTTCCAAAGTGTTCCTTGAACTATAAAAAAAACCATGAAAACCGCGCGACAATCTAACGTTAATGTATTATATAATGGTCCAGCGGGCGTGAGCTAGGCGCAGAACTCGCGCCATTCACTTGCCTGCCTGCGCTGCAGCGCCAACAGCAGTGTTTTTTGTTTGAAGCTATTGTTATATTTAACCGTTTCCCTTACAAGTTATTATAACTCTAAGCGTCAGTGCTTCTGCGGAGTCTGCCAGCGCAGCGCGACACGCGGGCTAACGCTAACCTCGACTGTTTTCCATGACCGGAGGCTTTACCGTTAATTCCGCGCACGTATCTGTTCTGATCTAACGTACGACGGCGGCGTCCGAACGCGGACGCCAGGGTGTTTCCACGCCGCGTCCCGCCGCCGGTACCGGGTGTTCGGTGCCTCACGCGCGTCACAGCAGCTAACGCTAGCGGCGGAGCCACGAGCCTGAACGCCTGGACGCGACGCCCGGACCAGCTGTCAGCGCGTTCTTCGTCTCGTGCTCGCCACGCAACGCTATAAATCGTGCAGAGATTGCGGTACCATTCCTCTGTCACCCTATGTTTCAGAGTCGCGACTGTCGCTGATCTTGAGCTGTACTAGCCGATGCTATCGGCGCCGTGCTGCTCTCGGTTGTAGCCGCTGAAGCGAGAAGCCCGTTTTGCGGTGGAGTGATTCGGTGCGTCCGCTGGCAGCTTCGCAGCGGAAGGTGGATTTTTTCATAATTGTGGACTCTGGACTGACAGCGAAGGCTGTGACGGAGGAGGTTTGTGAGCCCGTCGCCCCCTGCTGAGACCTTTGCAGAGCGCGGGGCGGGGCTTTCGCGTCTCACCTCTTTACACACCCAACGCACACACACAACTCGCGCTCCATCTTCTGCTTTCCCTCTCACACACACACATACACTCGAGTCGATGGTATCTCAGCTGACTCTCCGTCTCGTCCCTCTCCTCTCCGTCTCTTCTCACTCCACACACACACACACACATCACATCCCCTCACAACTCGCTCTCTCTCGCTCTCAACACATACCACTGACAACACACACTCACTCTCTTCAGTCTTCTCTTCTGCTCCTCTCCACACACACACTTCACAACACTCGTCTCTCTCTCTCTCACACACACACCCACACACACACCCCCTCTCAACTCCATGCACACAAACACACACATACACTCCTCCCATACACCCCCCCGCGCAGCACACTACTGCTCAGCTGCTCTTCACAGAGGTATTACCACATGTCTAATTTCCTCCGAACACACACACTCACCACAAAAAACACACACTTAACACTCAAAACTCAAATCTCACAACCCACAAAAAGCCACACTCTCTCTTCTCACACAGCATCAGTAAATATGATTTTTTAGTTGAACTAAAGTGTTTTCTATGCCATTTCAGATAGGTAGGTTCACACTTGTTGATTTCGTTGGTTCGTTAACACTGGTGCGATTGCTCTGTTTTAGAGGTGAGTAAGTGTGAACCAACAAAAAAAAAAAATCTGAAACCTGGGTGTGCATAAAATGCGGTTTAACTGATATATGAACACAACACGGAACAACCCCAACCTCTACAACAAAACAACCAAAGAAACAGCAACATGATGTCACTAACATGGAAACCCTAAAAGAACAGAAAAACCCACACACCTGGTTCTGTTGTGTGGAACAATCTCTGGGTTCACCGAGGCAGTTCCTGCAGCGTGTTGACCTCTTTATATTCATGATCTCTCACCTTTATTACTAATAATGTCCCGTTCCATATTGTCACAAAGATTTAAAAAAACAGGCCTTTAAACTTAAGCCCGAACGGCGTTTCCTGAGACCGGCGCTCTCTCCGCTTTTCAATAACCTGTGAACCCCCAACAATCAGGATTTGGTGCCAAACAAACAACTGCATTTGTTTAAATATGCTGTAATGTCAAAGCAATTAATGTAATCGCCGGTGGCGCCCTCCTGCAGTTTTTGGTAAAAAATACATTAGGTTACTTTGTTAGGTTCAATTAGGCATATTAAATTATGTATTTTTAAAACAGTTGTTGTGCAATAAAACCAGTAATATTTACTTGGTTTGTCGTATATCTTTAGTTGAACACAAAAGTTATTATTGCCTCAGCCGTTAAGTGTTATATATAAAATAGTCATAACTAAGCCTGCGTTTTCACTTTAGTTCTGGTTTGTGTTTATTAAAATGACAAAAAAATCATCTAAATTAAAAATTACCCAACAATAATCATTAGTTACAAAAAAAGCGCGAGATTAGTGTACAAACTGCATGTTTTACTTTTTGTCGATTAAAAAAAAAGCAATATTTTGTCATTGAACATTTTTTAAGAAATAGTATTAAAACATTGTCTCGTGTCTATTGAACCAAGTATCTGTATTGTGTCTCATTCGGGTGAGTTAAGTGTATTGTCACACCCCGAGTGTTGATAAGTGGTGATATAGCTCATAACTTTCCAAGTGTATGATACCGCTTTCATACTTCAGGTCAACCATATTTTGTAGAAAAAACGTTAAACAGTTTGCAATAAGGAAAGCCGATAACTTTGTAATAGTAATCCTTTGCAAATGTTAAAGTTGCCACAGTTTATTGCATGCTTTGCATCTGAATGATCAATCATCCTCTTCAGTTATTCAGATTTGTCTTTAATTTTGATCACAGCACCGTAGAGTGTTAAACTATTAATGTTTTTTTTTTTTCAAATCCTTCCCAAAGTTATGAAATGATCACATAAAAAAAGTGAAAGACAAAAAAAACAGCAGGTTGATCTGTCTTATCTACACCGCCCCCTTAAACAAATGATTTTCAGACAAGTTTCCCCTGTCGTTTTAGTAAAGTGTCCCAGTGAATGATGAATGATTCTGAATCAAAGAAACACACAACAGTCCCCTTAGCATCATCATGAAGCATGGCGTACTCCTCTTCACTTGCTCCGCTTCCGTGTCCAGCATCTCCATCTGAAGACAGAAGAGACAGACGTCCACACAGAAAACACTCCGAGAGTTTGACCCTCAGATGAATGGCAATGTCGCGACCACACACACACACAGATAAACAAATCCAGCAACTAACAGCCACCTGGAGCAACGAATTTATAGCACTTTCCTGTGATTTAGTACTGGGTAGCATTAAAAAAAAATAAATCATAATCTGTAAAAATGATCCACATTTTCAGTTTTGAATTTACTGAGCAGTACGCTAAAAAAAAAAACTAAACAAATCCAATGTCGTACTTCCTGATTTTGCTGTGTGCGAAATTCAAGAACAAAAACAAAACAAAAAAAAAAAACAACGAAAAAAAAATGGACTCATAGTCTGGAGGATGACACACTTCTGGATCCTTCTGCACATCTTTAGAGTTTATTTTGGAGTTAATGTTTTCTGAAAATTACGAAAGACTGTAAAGGAAATATTGTGCAGAAGGCAGATATATGGAGATGATTTGGGTGAGTTTTATACCAATAACAAACCTCAGGAATGCAGTCATTCATTTACAACACTACAAATTAATTTCAATGAGCTGTCAAGCTAATTCATGTGTGTACGCTTGTAAGCATTAGGTGAGTATAAATATGAATAATCCCAAATATATGTTAGTGAACGAGACGCACATCAGAAAAAACTTCCAAACAAATCAGTGTTGTCCGGTAAATACATTGAGTTAAAGTGATGTTCAGACAGGAAAAGCAGTGTTTTATGTGTTTATTTCGCTCATGAGTCGTGTGTTAGTTACATCAGACAGCAGCTGAGAAAACTGAAATCATCAGATAAACATGCTGGAGAAAGACACAAGCAGCTCATCTACACACACAGATGCATACTGTAGCCCCACCATGTGGTGAATACAACGCACCGCAGGAAGTGAGGCTTTAGAGCAGGAACACATGCAGACTGACAGAGAGACACAGACAGACAGAGAGACACACACAGACAGAGAGACACACACAGACAGAGACACACACACAGACAGAGAGACACACACAGACAGAGACACACACACAGACAGAGAGACACACACAGACAGAGACACACACACAGACAGAGAGACACACACAGACAGACAGAGACACACACACAGACAGAGAGACACACACAGACAGACAGACAGAGAGAGACACAGACAAGAAACAGACAGACGGACACACAGACAGAGAGACACACAGACACAGACAGAGAGACACACAGAGGCAAAAACAAACAACAAAAAAACAGACAAAGAAGAGAGACACAGACAGAGAGACACGCAGACAGAACAAGACACACACACAGAAAAAAGAGACAAAAACAGACAGAAAGACACACACAGACAGAAAACCAACAAAAAAACAGAGAGAAACAACAGACAGAAACAAAAAAAAAAAAGCAACAAAAAACACAAAACAAAAAAAAACAAAAGACAGAGAGAAACAAACAAACAAAAAAACAAAAAACAAAAAAAAAAAATACAACAAACAACAACAACAAAGAAAGACAAAGAGAGAAACAGACAAAGAGAAAGGAAAGAAAAGAAAAAAGAAAAAAAAAAAAAAAAAAAACAAAAACAAAAACCAAAAACAGACAGAAAAAAGAAAAACAAGAAAAAAAAAAAAAAGACAAAAAAAAACACAAACAAAAAACAAAAAGAAAAAAAAAAAAAAAAAAAAAAAAAAAAGAAAAACAAAAACAGACAAAAAAAAAAAACAACAAACAGAAAAAACAAAAAAAAAAAAAAAAGAACAAAAAAAAAAAACAAAAAAAAAACAAAAAAACAACAACAAAAAAAAAGTTAAAAAGACAAAAAAAAAAAAAAAAAAAAAAAACACAAAAAAAAAAACAAAAACAAAAAAAAAAAAAAAAAAAAAAAAAAAAGTGTTAGCGAAACCAAAAAAAAAAACAAAAAAAAAAAAAAAAAAAAAACAAAAAAAAAAAAACACAAAACAGAACAAGAGAAAAAACAAACAGAAACACACACACAACAAGACAACACACAAAAAGATAGACAAAAACAAACAAAAAGACAGACAAAGAGACACACACAAAAGACAACAGACAAAGAGAAAAAGAAAAAAAAACCAACAAGAAAAAAAACAAAAAACAAACAAAAAGAACACAACAGAAAGAGAATAACCACAGAAAGAAAAGAAACACAAAAACACAACAAAAACAAAAGACACAAAAAACAAAACAAAAAGAAAAAAAGAAACACACGACAGAAAGAAAAAACA